>NC_000079.6:21346074-21646074 GCF_000001635.26 Mus musculus | reverse complement strand
AAACCAAAAAGAAGACAGCCACAAGAACAGAATGCCAACTCTAACAACTAAAAGGAAGCAACAATTACTTTTCCTTAATATCTCTTGATATCAATGGACTCAATTCCCCAATAAAAAGACATAGACTAACAGACTGGCTACACAAACAGGACCCAACATTCTGCTGCTTACAGGAAACCCATCTCAGGGAAAAAGACAGACACTACCTCAGAGTGAAAGGCTGGAAAACAATTTTCCAAGCAAATGGTCTGAAGAAACAAGCTGGAGTAGCCATTCTAATATTGGATAAAATCGACTTCCAACCCAAAGTTATCAAAAAAGACAAGGAGGGACACTTCATACTCATCAAAGGTAAAATCCTCCAAGAGGAACTCTCAATTCTGAATATCTATGCTCCAAATGCAAGGGCAGCCACATTCATTAAAGACACTTTAGTAAAGCTCAAAGCACACATTGCACCTCACACAATAATAGTGGGAGACTTCAACACACCACTTTCATCAATGGACAGATCGTGGAAACAGAAACTAAACAGGGACACAGTGAAACTAACAGAAGTTATAAAACAAATGGATCTGACAGATATCTACAGAACATTTTATCCTAAAACAAAAGGATATACCTTCTCAGCACCTCACGGGACCTTCTCCAAAATTGACCATATAATTGGTCACAAAACAGGCCTCAACAGATACAAAAATATTGAAATTGTCCCATGCATCCTATCAGACCACCATGGACTAAGGCTGATCTTCAATAACAACATAAATAATGGAAAGCCAACATTCACGTGGAAACTGAACAACACTCTTCTCAATGATACCTTGGTCAAGGAAGGAATAAAGAAAGAAATTAAAGACTTTTTAGAGTTTAATGAAAATGAAGCCACAACATACTCAAACCTATGGGACACAATGAAAGCATTTCTAAGAGGGAAACTCCTAGCTCTGAGTGCCTCCAAAAATAAACTGGAGAGAGTACACACTAGCAGCTTGACAACACATCTAAAAGCTCTAGAAAAAAAGGAAGCAAATTCACCCAAGAGGAGTAGACGGCAGGAAATAATCAAACTCAGGGGCGAAATCAACCAAGTGGAAACAAGAAGAACTATTCAAAGAATTAACCAAATGCGGAGTTGGTTCTTTGAGAAAAATCAACAAGATAGATAAACCCTTAGCTAGACTCACTAGAGGGCACAGGGACAACATCCTAATTAACAAAATCAGAAATGAAAAGGGAGACATAACAACAGATCCTGAAGAAATCCAAAACACCATCAGATCCTTCTACAAAAGGCTATACTCAACAAAACTGGAAAACCAGGATGAAATGGACAAATTTCTAGACAGATACCAGGTACCAAAGTTGAATCAGGATCAAGTTAATGATCTAAACAGTCCCATATCCCCTAAAGAAATAGAAGCAGTCATTAATAGTCTCCCAGCCAAAAAAAGCCCAGAACCAGATGGGTTTAGTGCAGAGTTCTACCAGACCTTCAAAGAAGATCTAATTCCAGTTCTGCACAAACTATTCCACAAAATAGAAGTAGAAGGAACTCTACCCAACTCATTCTATGAAGCCACAATTACTCTGATACCTAAACCACAGAAAGATCCAACAAAGATAGAAAACTTCAGACCAATTTCCCTTATGAATATAGATGCAAAAATCCTCAATAAAATTCTTGCCAACCGAATCCAAGAACACATTAAAGCAATCATCCATCCTAACCAAGTAGGTTTTATTCCAGGGATGCAGGGATGGTTTAATATACGGAAATCCATCAATGTAGTTTGCATATTGAATGCTTACCTATGATGCAGGAAGCCCTGGTTCGACCCCAGCACCACATCAAATGGGCAGGCTGTTGTGTGACTGTACTCTCAGCATAGGAGGTGTCCAGACAGGAGGATTACAAGTTCAAGATCAACTTCTAACTAATTTAAGGCTGAATACATTAAAAAACATCCACAATTTATTTTACTTATCTAGCTATTGCAAGGACTTACCAAGAAAATCCATATTCCTGAGGCCAACTTCTTACTTCAGCTCTTATATCAGAGTAAGCACAGACAATAGTTTGGAGAGTTAAAATATTATTGACTAGTTTTATTGGGATGAGTCCAAGTTTTTTTCTTTTTGCTTAATATCTGCTCCTTCCACAGACATAGACCTCTGTTTCCTTCAGATGGTCCCGGTAAGTATCCAAGAATTCTTTTCTTTTCTCTACACTAATACAATCCTGAATGGGAGTAAAATACTTAAGATTATATTTAGATCATTTACCTCATAAATGACATTGTGCTGTTTTTTCTTCTATCACATTATTTTCGTACTTAACAATATCACACTTGAATCCTTCTGGTTTCTAATGATTATAACTTGATCCATTCCCTGTGGAGGGGAGAGAGAGAGATCTTCCCTCCACACTTTGTCATTACAAACATTTCTTCAATAAAATGTTTGCTTTAGTCCATCTTTACAAGTCAGAAATTCATTTTACAAGTTAGATTTCCATGAGCGAGAATTGCTAGAGTAACAGATATACTTGTTAGACATTTTTTTCTATTCACTTCTAGAATGTTCTGTGAGTACTCATTTCTCCTTCAGTGGCACTGGTGACATGAGTCACTGCTGACTGCTTTTTCTTACGGGACAGATGACTTTCCATTGTTACTTACTATACTTACTATAGATAATAGTATAGAAGATAATATAATAGAAAAGGGCTAACAATATTATCTACAGTTTCTGGAGTAATAAGACAAGCATACTTTATTTTTCTCATACCCATTCATTTGAAAAAGTAATATGAGGCTATATATAAAATATATCTTAATTAGAGGAGATTATTGGAAATATAAATCAAAATTTTAAGTTTTTAATAACTGTATAAAAATGCATTGAGCAGAGAAAGAGAGCTTAACTAAGCAAAACCTATGGAAGAAAATAATTATTTAGATATGTGGGAAGCCAGGCATGGTGGTGCACGCCTTTAATCCCAGCACTTGGGAGGCAGGGGCAGGCAGATTTCTGAGTTTGAGGCCAGCCTGGTCTACAAAGTGAGTTCCAGGACAGCCAGGGCTACAGAGAAACCCTGTCTCGAAAAACCAAAAAAAAAAAAAAAAAAAAAAAAAGAATAGATATGTGGGAAGCAAAAGTATCCCTTGATGAATTAAGGTAATAAAGACATTTCCATAGGACATTCAGTGTTCATTGTATAAGCATTGATCTTAAATCCAATTTTAGAACAAATGCAGTTTTCTGTGAGTTCGCAGAATTCTCTTGGCTTCTTTACAAGAGGAAACAAATTCCTACCTTGATGCCACAAAATTGAATCTTTACTGCAGTAGAAGTATTTCAGTCCCTATTGTCATTCCCTTTTGTCTTGGACACAAGTGAGGAGAAGGTCCCCAGGGAAAGAGTATTGCAGAACAGATGTGAAAGAAAGATGAAAGGCCAAGTCACACAGAACTCCCACTGGGTATCGCCCTTGGTTATAACAAGTGTTGCTGTCCTCCTGGACAGACCAGAGCACAGAGCAGCTCTTGGGGAATCTCCCTCCAGTCACTCACTGTGCAGTCTTGGTTGGGAGGATTCTGAAACCAGACTCTCAATGCCCATTCTGCAACACAATGAAAACACATGTTCCAGTTGCCTGCAAGACTTTCTTATTCTCTTGTTTTCTGATTTACTCCTGAAGGAAGATTATTTATAGCTTGTTACTGAACAGTAGAATGAAGGGGTGGAGAACGCTTCATCACACCAGGTTGATGTTGAAGAGCTTATGAAGATTTTATTGGAGCTGCATACTTTTAAAGCATCCATTTTTTTATTTCAAAGTTCCTTGAACTAGCAAACAGACACAAGCCATGGGGTCTCAAGGCTCCAAGTGGGGTATGTAGAGTTCTTTCTTAAAATGTTGTGTAAAACATAGTGGAAAAAGAGAAACTGAAATTAGGGGCTTGGCAATGTGACATACAGATTGCTTACTATCACAGAATAGGAAATTTTGACTCAGTCTCAATTTCCTCCTTACATTTACTTTCTCACAGTGGGTATCTGGGGGCATGCGTTGGTCCTCTACTGAAAAACAAATTTAGGAGCTGAGCAGCCTTAGCTCTCACCTGATTGCTGCCTGCAGCTTATAACACAGCATCTGGGAACCTTTAAAGTTAGAGTTGCCCACAACCTGACCTTTGCACAAATAGAGAAAATACAGCCAACTTTAGTACTTTTTAAGATGAATTATGAGGTCAAGTGAAAAAATTACTCTTGTCATTTATCCTTACACTCCAGCTGGTAAAGAAAAGTTCAATCTAGGATTTCAACAGTTTGCCTATTGGGAGTGTTGAGAAATGTTGTCTGCAAATGCTGTAAATGGAACTCCACTTGGGAGAAAGGAGTGGGTTATGAGTCCTTTCAGGCTCTCAGCTCAGAGAGTGGACCCCATTAGTAACCGGGTAGATGATAGCCAGCCCCCCTCTATGCTAGAATTTCAGAAACACAGGGTTCTGAGTTTGCTTCAGCCGTCAACACAGCCTTTCATTTCCACACACTGACAATACTAACAATTCAAGATGTGTAAACTTTCTCAATGCAAAAGGATACTTCAGTTATTTAGTTAAACAATCTCCTTTTTATTATTTATTACTTATTTAATGTATATGAGTACACTGTAGCTGTCTTCAGACACACCAGAAAAGGACATCAGTCTCCACCACAGATGGTTGTGAGCCACCACGTGGTTGCTAGGAATTGAACTCAGGACCTCTGGAAGAGCAGTTAGAGCTCTTAACTACTGAGCCATCTCTCCAGCCCCAACAATCTCCTTTTTATAATGGGTTTTTATCAGGATGACAAAATGTTTGCAGAATGGAAAGACATGATCCTAAAGTGAGAAAAGTTCAGTTAATAACATTTAGAGGCTCTGTAATCTCCCCTCCACTCTGCATTGTCTTCAGTCGTTATTTTTATGTCTCCCTGTCCTTTGACTTTTCTCTCTTTAGTGTCCTAACTACTGAGGATCATGGGGAGATATAATTTGCACTGGCAAATGCCACCACACACAGTATGTTCAGAATGACAGAAGAAAGCTCATTGCTTTTATAATTATGGAAAGTTATATGAGTAAGAAGTTAATTATCTTATTTTCAACCACAGCTTGAGAGTCTGATTGGGACTGAATTCTAGCAAATAATTGCCACATTGAAGACTAGCCTGGAAAGCCCACTGACCCAACACATATGTCCTTATAATGAGACACCTTCTGCATAATATTTGAGACTATGTCACTCTTCAATAGTATTGTTAGGGAGAATCTACAGCCTTTCATCTAATCATCTCTCCTTACCCATTCATTCATTCTGCTTCAGAATTCTTACCAGTGCAATATTTTCTTTCCTTCCTTCCTTTTTACCTTCTCTCATCTCTCCCTTGCTTTTCTATTTTCTTTTTTGTTTCATATTCCATTTTAATTTTCTTAATTTTTAGTTTTTTTAAATTTCTTTTTATATTCAGATACTAGCCCCCTGTCAAATGTATATCCAGAAACAAAACAAAATAATCCTATTCCTTAGGCTGCTTCATCATTGGAATGTTGGTGTCCTTTCCTATATCGAAGCCTTTTAGTTTCATGAGGTCACATTTATTAGTTGTTCATGTTAACATCTGTGCCATCAGAGTCCTGTTCAGGTCCTTTCCTATGCCAATGAGTTCAAGGCTGTTCCTTACTTTCTCCTCTATCAGAGTCAGGACATCATGTCTTATGTTGAAGTCTTTGGTCCTGTTGAAGCTGAGTTTTGTACAGGGTGAAAGATAAAGTTCAAGCTTCATTCTACATATAACTATCCAGGTGGACCAGCATTACTGGTGGAAGATGCTATATTTCCTCCAGTGTGTATTATTGTTCTCTTTGTCAAAACTTAGGTGGTAGTAAGAGTGTGAGTGTATGTGTGGGCCCTTAATTCTATTGTATTGATCAACATACCTGTTTTATGCCAATGCCATGCTCTTCTTATTATAGCTCTGTTGTATAACTTGGAATTTGGATGTTTTTGACAAAGACAGTAATAAAAAATATTGTCAGGATTATGAATGAATATTCCTGCTAATAGCTAGGTAGGAATTACTACAAACAAAAATTAACCAATAGCAAAAATCAAAGAACAAACATTATAAATGCACCCAAATGAGGAATTTACTTTTTAAAATTTAGCTTTCAGTTTAGAGGTGTGGGCATGGGCACAGAAACTTTAGAATTATTTAAGTAACTGGCTTAATTGTAACTGAACTGTTTGATATGTGTGTGTGTGTGTGTGTGTGTGTGTGTGTGTGTGTGTGTGTGTGTGTAACTAACAATACCAGTTGCATAAATGTTTTCAAATGTGTGGTAGAATGAGAATATGTAATGATAACAGTTAAAAAAATGTGGTTTTAAACAATTGGAAAAGCTAATAAATACATATTAAATATACTTATGTTAAACATAAATAGTGTAAATTGATTTTATAAATTTTTGTTTTTCAGGAAACCATATGCTAAAACATTAATCATGAGTTGGGCAAACGAGAGCATCACAGGCGAGTTTGTTCTCTTAGGTTTCTCTGATCAACCATGGCTGGAGTTTCCACTCTTTGTGGTCTTCTTGACATCTTACATAGTGACCATCTTTGGAAATCTCAACATTATTCTGGTGTCCCATTTGGATCCTAAACTCCACACTCCCATGTACTTCTTCTTGACTAATCTGTCAGTCATAGATCTTTGTTACATCACATGCACAGTCCCACAAATGCTGGTAAACTTACGCAGCATTAGGAAAGTAATAAGTTTTGGTGGCTGTGTGGTCCAGCTTTTCATGTTTCTGGCATTGGGGGCTACCGAGTGTGTTCTACTGCCAGTCATGTCCTTCGACAGGTTTGTAGCCATATGTCGGCCTCTCCATTACTCAGTCATTATGCACCAGAGGCTCTGCCTTCAGTTGGCGGCTGTATCCTGGATCATTGGCTTTGGAAACTCGGTGTGGCTATCCATTCTAACTCTCCAGTTGCCACGCTGTGGCCACTATGTCATAGACCACTTTCTTTGTGAAGTGCCTGCACTGCTCAAGTTGTCCTGTGTTGATGTAACAGCAAATGAAGCTGAACTGTTCTTTGTGAGTGTGTTCTTCCACCTAACACCTCTCTCTCTCATCCTTACATCATATGCATTTATAGCCCGTGCCATCTTGAAAATCCAATCTGCCGAAGGTCGTCAAAAGGCGTTTGGGACCTGTAGCTCTCATCTAATAGTGGTATCACTGTTTTATGGTACAGCTCTCTCCGTGTACTTTCTACCACCATCACCACACTCCAAGAACAGGAGAAAGATGGTGCCACTTTTCTATGGAATTATTGCCCCCATGCTGAACCCCCTTATCTATACACTTAGGAACAAAGAGGTAAAGGACGCCTTTAAAAGGTTGATCAAGAGAGTCTTCTTAAGCAAAAACTAAGAGGTGTGGAAAAGATAAGCTAAAAGGCACACCCCGGGCTGCCCTCCTCTTCCTAGTATGCCGATGGAGAAATGGAGTCCTCTCACTGCACTGTGGCTTGTTTTGCTCCAGTGGTTTAAACTCATCAGGGCTCTGACCCTTCCCTTCTTATTATTTAGTAATAATAAAGGAGTTTAGAGTGTTGTTGAAAACACTGAACTAGCCTTATTCCTGAGCCTAGTTCTTTAAGTCATCTTATAAACAGGGCATTCTAACCTCATTGCTGCGTGTAAGAAGAGATGAAACATCTTTCTGTCACTGCTCATCAGGAGAAAGCTCCCTTGGCAGCTTGCCTAGCTCCTTCACATGCTATATGGAAAACGAATAAGGATAATGAACAGCTGTCTTCTTCCTGATTTTAATGGGATTTTTTTTTAGAGCTTTTCGCCCGTTAGGATGATGTTGGCCGTGGGTTTTTCATATGTCACCTGGATTGCACTGTGTATGTCCCCTCCACTCTTATTCCCTCTAGGTCTTCTATCATGAAAACATTGGGTTTTGACAAAGGCTTGTTTGCATCTATTGAGATGATCATTTGAATTTCCTCTTCAAGTTTGTTCATATGATTTATTCTACTTGTTGACTTACATATGTTGAAACATTCCTACAGAATAAAATCAACTTGATCATGGTAGGTAATCTTTTTGATATATGCCTGTATTCAGGTTGTAAGTATTTTATAAATTATTTTTGCTTCTATGTTCATAAGGGATATTGGTCTGTAGTTTTTGTGGAGGGTCTTTACCTTGTTTTAGTTTTAGAGTAATTCTGGCTGTGGAGAGGGAGTTTTCAAGTGCTCTGTCTGTTTGTATTTTTAGTAATTTAAGATGTGTGAGCTGTAGACATTCATTGAAAGTCCTCTGGAGTTCTGCTATGAATCTGTCTGGACTTGAGATCTTTTAAATCAGAAGCCCCCCCTCCTTTTATTACTGTCTCAATCTCCTTGTTTTCCTAAGTCTGTTTAAATAGTTGATTTCACATTGATGTAACTATGGTAGTTTGGATGAACCTAGAAATGTTTACATTTCTTTTAGATTTTTCTAACTCAATGGAATAGAAATTTTTTAAATTATAGTCTTACACTATTCTGAATTTCTTTGATGTCCCTTGTAATGTTTCCATTTTTAATGTCTAACTCTGTTAATTTGGGTCATCTCTTTTTTTCAGTTAATTAGTCCATTGTCAAACATATCTAATAGCTATTTTTTCATTATATGACTTTTTGTTTTCTTCTAAAGTGCCTTTACTAAAACATAATTATCACACAATAAAATTTGCTCATTTACTATGACTATTTCAATGACTTTAATATGTTCACGTGACAGAATCAGTATCGTCACAGTATCATTTTAAGACACCTTCATCATTCCCAAGAGAAACCAAGCACATGTAAGCAGACATTCTCTAACCCACCTCCCAATCTTAGCCTAAACCCCAGAAAATTTACTAAACACGCCATCTGTGAATCAGATAGCAATTCTATCCTCATCTTGACTTTGAACTTCTGAATCTCTAAGACTTTGAGATAAACTTTTGCCATTCATAACCCACTGTGACAGTTTGTATGTGCTTGGTCTAGGAAGTGGCACTATTAGGAGGTGTGGCCTTGTTGGAGTAATTGTGTCACTGTGTGTTGGGAGCCGCGCCCACATTCGCCGTTACAAGATGGCGCTGACATCCTGTGTTCTAAGTGGTAAACAAATAATCTGCGCATGTGCCAAGGGTATCTTATGACTACTTGTGCTCTGCCTTCCCCGTGACGTCAACTCGGCCGATGGGCTGCAGCCAATCAGGGAGTGACACGTCCGAGGCGAAGGAGAATGCTCCTTAAGAGGGACGGGGTTTCGTTTTCTCTCTCTCTTGCTTCTTGCTCTCTTGCTTCCTGCACCCTGGCTCCTGAAGATGTAAGAATAAAGCTTTGCCGCAGAAGATTCTGGTCTGTGGTGTTCTTCCTGGCCGGTCGTGAGAACGCGTCTAATAACAATTGGTGCCGAATTCCGGGACGAGAAAAAACTCGGGACTGGCGCAAGGAAGATCCCTCATTCCAGAACCAGAACTGCGGGTCGCGGTAATAAAGGTTCCCGTAAAGCAGACTGTTAAGAAGGATTCAACTGTATGAATTCAGAACTTTTCAGCTGGGGAACGAGAGTACCAGTGAGTACAGCTTTACGAGGTAAGTCTGATCTTGAACTTTCTAACGAAATTCAAGACAGTCTATCAGAAGTAAAGTGGAATATGTTTGGCCTTGAATTTTTTCTGGTGTTAGGAGCCCTTTTGTTCCTTTTCACATGTTATCAAGTGATTAAGATAGGGCTGAAAATTCTAGAGGAAATTCAGGACAAGCTATCAGAAGTAAAGCGGGGAGAGAGAGTAGGAGCAAAGAGGAAATATGGTACACAAAATAAGTATACAGGCCTTTCCAAGGGTCTTGAACCCGAGGAAAAGTTAAGGTTAGGTAGGAATACCTGGAGAGAGATTAGAAGAAAAAGAGGAAAAAGGGAAAAGAAGAAAGATCAATTAGCGGAGGTCTCTAGGAAAAGGAGCCTGTGCTCATCGCTGGATGGGCTCGGGGAGCCAGCTCTTAGTAGTTCTGAAGCAGATGAAGAATTCTCCTCTGAGGAAACAGACTGGGAGGAAGAAGCAGCCCATTACCAGCCAGCTAATTGGTCAAGAAAAAAGCCAAAAGCGGCTGGCGAAGGCCAGTTTGCTGATTGGCCTCAGGGCAGTTGGCTTCAAGGTCCGCCCTATGCGGAGTCCCCGCCCTGCGTAGTGCGTCAGCAATGCGCAGAGAGATGCGCAGAGAGGCAGTGCGCAGAGAGGCAGTGCGCAGACTCATTCATTCCCAGAGAGGAACAAAGGAAAATACAACAGGCATTTCCGGTCTTTGAAGGAGCCGAGGGTGGGCGTGTCCACGCTCCGGTAGAATACTTACAAATTAAAGAAATTGCCGAGTCGGTCCGTAAATACGGAACCAATGCTAATTTTACCTTGGTGCAGTTAGACAGGCTCGCTGGCATGGCACTAACTCCTGCCGACTGGCAAACGGTTGTAAAAGCCGCTCTCCCTAGTATGGGCAAATATATGGAATGGAGAGCGCTTTGGCACGAAGCTGCACAAGCGCAGGCCCGAGCAAACGCAGCTGCTTTGACTCCAGAGCAGAGAGATTGGACTTTTGACTTGTTAACGGGTCAGGGAGCTTATTCTGCTGATCAGACAAACTACCATTGGGGAGCTTATGCCCAGATTTCTTCCACGGCTATTAGGGCCTGGAAGGCGCTCTCTCGAGCAGGTGAAACCACTGGTCAGTTAACAAAGATAATCCAGGGACCTCAGGAATCCTTCTCAGATTTTGTGGCCAGAATGACAGAGGCAGCAGAGCGTATTTTTGGAGAGTCAGAGCAAGCTGCGCCTCTGATAGAACAGCTAATCTATGAGCAAGCCACAAAGGAGTGCCGAGCGGCCATAGCCCCAAGAAAGAACAAAGGCTTACAAGACTGGCTCAGGGTCTGTCGAGAGCTTGGGGGACCTCTCACCAATGCAGGCTTAGCGGCCGCCATCCTTCAATCTCAGAACCGCTCCATGGGCAGAAATGATCAGAGGACATGTTTTAATTGCGGAAAGCCTGGGCATTTTAAGAAAGATTGCAGAGCTCCAGATAAACAGGGAGGGACTCTCACTCTTTGCTCTAAGTGTGGCAAGGGTTATCATAGAGCTGACCAGTGTCGCTCTGTGAGGGATATAAAGGGCAGAGTCCTTCCCCCACCTGATAGTCAATCAACTGATGTGCCAAAAAACGGGTCATCGGGCCCTCGGTCCCAGGGCCCTCAAAGATATGGGAACCGGTTTGTCAGGACCCAGGAAGCAGTCAGAGAGGCGACCCAGGAAGACCCACAAGGGTGGACCTGCGTGCCGCCTCCGACTTCCTATTAATGCCTCAAATGAGTATTCAGCCGGTGCCGGTGGAGCCTATACCATCCTTGCCCCCGGGAACCATGGGCCTTATTCTCGGCCGGGGTTCACTCACCTTGCAGGGCTTAGTAGTCCACCCTGGAGTTATGGATTGTCAACATTCCCCTGAAATACAGGTCCTGTGCTCAAGCCCTAAGGGCGTTTTTTCTATTAGTAAAGGAGATAGGATAGCTCAGCTGCTGCTCCTCCCTGATAATACCAGGGAGAAATCTGCAGGACCTGAGATAAAGAAAATGGGCTCCTCAGGAAATGATTCTGCCTATTTGGTTGTATCTTTAAATGATAGACCTAAGCTCCGCCTTAAGATCAACGGAAAAGAGTTTGAAGGCATCCTTGATACCGGAGCAGATAAAAGTATAATTTCTACACATTGGTGGCCCAAAGCATGGCCCACCACAGAGTCATCTCATTCATTACAGGGCCTAGGATATCAATCATGTCCCACTATAAGCTCCATTGCCTTGACGTGGGAATCCTCTGAAGGACAGCAAGGGAAATTCATACCTTATGTGCTCCCACTCCCGGTTAACCTCTGGGGAAGGGATATTATGCAGCATTTGGGCCTTATTTTGTCCAATGAAAACGCCCCATCAGGAGGGTATTCAGCTAAAGCAAAAAATATCATGGCAAAGATGGGTTATAAAGAAGGAAAAGGGTTAGGACATCAAGAACAGGGAAGGATAGAGCCCATCTCACCTAATGGAAACCAAGACAGACAGGGTCTGGGTTTTCCTTAGCGGCCATTGGGGCAGCACGACCCATACCATGGAAAACAGGGGACCCAGTGTGGGTTCCTCAATGGCACCTATCCTCTGAAAAACTAGAAGCTGTGATTCAACTGGTAGAGGAACAATTAAAATTAGGCCATATTGAGCCCTCTACCTCACCTTGGAATACTCCAATTTTTGTAATTAAGAAAAAGTCAGGAAAGTGGAGACTGCTCCATGACCTCAGAGCCATTAATGAGCAAATGAACTTATTTGGCCCAGTACAGAGGGGTCTCCCTGTACTTTCCGCCTTACCACGTGGCTGGAATTTAATTATTATAGATATTAAAGATTGTTTCTTTTCTATACCTTTGTGTCCAAGAGATAGGCCCAGATTTGCCTTTACCATCCCCTCTATTAATCACATGGAACCTGATAAGAGGTATCAATGGAAGGTCTTACCACAGGGAATGTCCAATAGTCCTACTATGTGTCAACTTTATGTACAAGAAGCTCTTTTGCCAGTGAGGGAACAATTCCCCTCTTTAATTTTGCTCCTTTACATGGATGACATCCTCCTGTGCCATAAAGACCTTACCATGCTACAAAAGGCATATCCTTTTCTACTTAAAACTTTAAGTCAGTGGGGTTTACAGATAGCCACAGAAAAGGTCCAAATTTCTGATACAGGACAATTCTTGGGCTCTGTGGTGTCCCCAGATAAGATTGTGCCCCAAAAGGTAGAGATAAGAAGAGATCACCTCCATACCTTAAATGATTTTCAAAAGCTGTTGGGAGATATTAATTGGCTCAGACCTTTTTTAAAGATTCCTTCCGCTGAGTTAAGGCCTTTGTTTAGTATTTTAGAAGGAGATCCTCATATCTCCTCCCCTAGGACTCTTACTCTAGCTGCTAACCAGGCCTTACAAAAGGTGGAAAAGGCCTTACAGAATGCACAATTACAACGTATTGAGGATTCGCAGCCTTTCAGTTTGTGTGTCTTTAAGACAGCACAATTGCCAACTGCAGTTTTGTGGCAGAATGGGCCATTGTTGTGGATCCATCCAAACGTATCCCCAGCTAAAATAATAGATTGGTATCCTGATGCAATTGCACAGCTTGCCCTTAAAGGTCTAAAAGCAGCAATCACCCACTTTGGGCAAAGTCCATATCTTTTAATTGTACCTTATACCGCTGCACAGGTTCAAACCTTGGCAGCCACATCTAATGATTGGGCAGTTTTAGTTACCTCCTTTTCAGGAAAAATAGATAACCATTATCCAAAACATCCAATCTTACAGTTTGCCCAAAATCAATCTGTTGTGTTTCCACAAATAACAGTAAGAAACCCACTTAAAAATGGGATTGTGGTATATACTGATGGATCAAAAACTGGCATAGGTGCCTATGTGGCTAATGGTAAAGTGGTATCCAAACAATATAATGAAAATTCACCTCAAGTGGTAGAATGTTTAGTGGTCTTAGAAGTTTTAAAAACCTTTTTAAAACCCCTTAATATTGTGTCAGATTCCTGTTATGTGGTTAATGCAGTAAATCTTTTAGAAGTGGCTGGAGTGATTAAGCCTTCCAGTAGAGTTGCCAATATTTTTCAGCAAATACAATTAGTTTTGTTATCTAGAAGATTTCCTGTTTATATTACTCATGTTAGAGCCCATTCAGGCCTACCTGGCCCCATGGCTCTGGGAAATGATTTGGCAGATAAGGCCACTAAAGTGGTGGCTGCTGCCCTATCATCCCCGGTAGAGGCTGCAAGAAATTTTCATAACAATTTTCATGTGACGGCTGAAACATTACGCAGTCGTTTCTCCTTGACAAGAAAAGAAGCCCGTGACATTGTTACTCAATGTCAAAGCTGCTGTGAGTTCTTGCCAGTTCCTCATGTGGGAATTAACCCACGCGGTATTCGACCTCTACAGGTCTGGCAAATGGATGTTACACATGTTTCTTCCTTTGGAAAACTTCAATATCTCCATGTGTCCATTGACACATGTTCTGGCATCATGTTTGCTTCTCCGTTAACCGGAGAAAAAGCCTCACATGTGATTCAACATTGTCTTGAGGCATGGAGTGCTTGGGGGAAACCCAGACTCCTTAAGACTGATAATGGACCAGCTTATACGTCTCAAAAATTCCAACAGTTCTGCCGTCAGATGGACGTAACCCACCTGACTGGACTTCCATACAACCCTCAAGGACAGGGTATTGTTGAGCGTGCGCATCGCACCCTCAAAGCCTATCTTATAAAACAGAAGAGGGGAATTGAAGAGATTTTACCCCGAGCACCAAGAGTGTCGGTGTCTTTGGCACTCTTTACACTCAATTTTTTAAATATTGATGTTCATGGCCATACTGCGGCTGAACGTCATTGTTCAGAGCCAGATAGGCCCAATGAGATGGTTAAATGGAAAAATGTCCTTGATAATAAATGGTATGGCCCGGATCCTATTTTGATAAGATCCAGGGGAGCTATCTGTGTTTTCCCACAGAATGAAGACAACCCATTTTGGTTACCAGAAAGACTCACCCGAAAAATCCAGACTGACCAAGGGAATACTAATGTCCCTCGTCTTGGTGATGTCCAGGGCGTCAATAATAAAAAGAGAGCAGCGTTGGGGGATAATGTCGACATTTCCACTCCCAATGACGGTGATGTATAATGCTCAAGTATTCTCCTGCTTTTTTACCACTAACTGGGAACTGGGTTTGGCCTTAATTCAGACAGCCTTGGCTCTGTCTGGACAGGTCCAGATGACTGACACCATTAACACTTTGTCAGCCTCAGTGACTACAGTCATAGATGAACAGGCCTCAGCTAATGTCAAGATACAGAGAGGTCTCATGCTGGTTAATCAACTCATAGATCTTGTCCAGATACAACTAGATGTATTATGACAAATAACTCAGCAGGGATGTGAACAAAAGTTTCCGGGATTGTGTGTTATTTCCATTCAGTATGTTAAATTTACTAGGGCAGCTAATTTGTCAAAAAGTCTTTTTCAGTATATGTTACAGAATTGGATGGCTGAATTTGAACAGATCCTTCGGGAATTGAGACTTCAGGTCAACTCCACGCGCTTGGACCTGTCGCTGACCAAAGGATTACCCAATTGGATCTCCTCAGCATTTTCTTTCTTTAAAAAAATGGGTGGGATTAATATTATTTGGAGATACACTTTGCTGTGGATTAGTGTTGCTTCTTTGATTGGTCTGTAAGCTTAAGGCCCAAACTAGGAGAGACAAGGTGGTTATTGCCCAGGCGCTTGCAGGACTAGAACATGGAGCTTCCCCTGATATATCTATGCTTAGGCAATAGGTCGCTGGCCACTCAGCTCTTATATCCCATGAGGCTAGACTCATTGCACGGGATAGAGTGAGTGTGCTTCAGCAGCCCGAGAGAGTTGCAAGGCTAAGCACTGCAATGGAAAGGCTCTGCGGCATATATGAGCCTATTCTAGGGAGACATGTCATCTTTCATGAAGGTTCAGTGTCCTAGTTCCCTTCCCCCAGGCAAAACGACACGGGAGCAGGTCAGGGTTGCTCTGGGTAAAAGCCTGTAAGCCTAAGAGCTAATCCTGTACATGGCTCCTTTACCTACACACTGGGGATTTGACCTCTATCTCCACTCTCATTAATATGGGTGGCCTATTTGCTCTTATTAAAAGGATAGGGGGAGATGTTGGGAGCCGCGCCCACATTCGCCGTTACAAGATGGCGCTGACATCCTGTGTTCTAAGTGGTAAACAAATAATCTGCGCATGTGCCAAGGGTATCTTATGACTACTTGTGCTCTGCCTTCCCCGTGACGTCAACTCGGCCGATGGGCTGCAGCCAATCAGGGAGTGACACGTCCGAGGCGAAGGAGAATGCTCCTTAAGAGGGACGGGGTTTCGTTTTCTCTCTCTCTTGCTTCTTGCTCTCTTGCTTCCTGCACCCTGGCTCCTGAAGATGTAAGAATAAAGCTTTGCCGCAGAAGATTCTGGTCTGTGGTGTTCTTCCTGGCCGGTCGTGAGAACGCGTCTAATAACAACTGTGGGCATGGACTTTAATACCCTAGTCCTAGCAGCCTGGAAATCAGTCTTTTCTTAGAGGCCTGCAAACGAAGTTATAGATCTCTCAGCTCCTCCTACACCATGACTGTCTGGATGCTGCCATACTCTTGCCTTGATGATACTGGACTGAATCTCTGAACTTATAAACCAGCCCCAATTAAATGTTGTCCTTATAAGAGTTGTCTTGGTCATGATGTGTATTCACAGCAGTGAACCCCAACTAAGAGACCCACCCAGTACATGGTATTTGGTTTTAACAGAATGACTTGGCTAAACATTTGTAAATGTTTTATGGTTGTTTTAAAAGAATGTGTGATCTAGTATTGTGTGGAGAGTTCTATAAATGACAATTAGTTTCTCCTGATTGTTTGTGTCACTGAGATATTCCATACTAATATATTATAAGACTCAATATTGGTAAGACAACTTGACTTGTAGATTCACTGTAATTTCAGTAAATTCTCAGTAAGATATTGCACAGATAGAAACTGTATAATTCTAAATATTAAACAGAAAAATAAAAATACATGATATTAAAATATGAAAAAAGCAAAATTCAGGGGTCATTTTACTCAATTTGAAGGCTTACTATATAGTATTACAGAAGTCAAATCTGTCTGATATTGGCAAAATAATAAATAACATCAACGATCAGAATAAGGTTTAAAACTCTATGACATCCTGCCTTTGGTTATGAGTTCTTAGATACATCACCAAAATTACAATGTGTGGAAGAAAACTGGTAGTTATAATAAAACCAAAGAACTTATACTTTGCCAGAAATCATATTAAGGAAAATATTGTAAAATATATATGTGTCTCATAAAGACCTTATATCCAAACTATTCAAAAGGTTTCTATGTCAACAGTATGAAACTACAGTCCAACTTTAAAATGGATGAACGATCTGAGCAAGCAACTCACCAAAGAAGACATCCACATAATAACAAAACATAACAAGATAGTGTCATTTTTATTAGTAAATTGCAAATCGAAATGACAAGGAGCAACACCACACACGTACCCATCTGAGGATGTAGTGAGTGTTAGAGGAACATGCTGGCAGTAGTTACATGACCCTTTGAAGAAATGATGACAGACATGTACTTCAAAATACAATGATAAATGTTAGAGTTATGTATACAATAAAAATTAAATGCTACTTAAATTTGCTTACATAATATTTATAATTACAAAGATAGAGCATAGATTTGTGGTTTCTGTAGAATTTACATATATCAGTATATAACTGTGTGTACAGATGCACATTTAGTGCTTCAGAAATGAGCACAAACTAGATGCAGTTGTTCAAGTTCTAGGAACTAATTTATAGGCTGATTCTCTTCCATGTATGAGAAAACAATTTAATGATATAGTAAGCTCAGAATTACATCTCTTTTGCAGAGTGTGGCCTCCTTTTTCTTCTTTTTAATTGAAAATAGATTCTTCTCTCATACAATGCATCTCAATCACGGCTTCCCCTCCCTCTGCTACTTCCACTCCCACCTCACCTCTTACCCA
Source organism: Mus musculus (assembly GCF_000001635.26). Classification (NCBI taxonomy): domain Eukaryota; kingdom Metazoa; phylum Chordata; class Mammalia; order Rodentia; family Muridae; genus Mus; species Mus musculus. Next base: position 21,628,273 of record NC_000079.6, on the reverse strand, counting down.
GATCCACTCCCCCTCCATTTTCCTCCAAAGAAGATTAGGCCTCTAAGAGACAACAACCAAACAGGTCCAAAACAAGATACAAGAAAACAAGGCAGAAACCTTCATATGGAAGCTGGACAAGGCAACCTAATAAGAGGAAAAGAGTCCAAGGGTTAGGCAAAATAAGTCAGATACACACTCACTCCTACTCTTAGGAGTCCCACAAAAACACCAAGGTAATAGCCATAACATATTCACAGGATCTGATGCTGGTGATCCATGAAGTCCCATCCTTGTTGTTTCAGCCCTTATGATCCTTGCTTGGTTGATTCAGTGGGTGGTGTTCTGGTGTCTTACATCTGCTCTGAATACTACAATCTCTCCACTCTGCCTTCTGCAGGGTTCCCTGAACTCCTAGGGGAGGTATCCAATGAAGACTTCCAATTTAGGCTCTCTCTTGTCTTAATGTCAGGTTGTGAGTCTCTGTACCCACTCCCATCTCCTGATGGAGGAAACCTCACTGAGGACAACTGGACTAGGCACAGATCTACTAGTATAACAGATATCATGAGGAATCATTTCATTGATTTTTGTTTGCTAGTTGTGTTTTGGTATTTCCCTAGGTATCTAGGGTCCCTAGACTCAAGTTCCTGACCATAATGGCCAGCAAAATTAAATTTCGTATACTTCATATAAAAGTATTGCCATCAAAATTTATTATTTAATTATTAATGAAGACAATTATTTTTGTCCCAGGTTTAACCCATTCTTTTATAGACTTAAGGGTCTGAAATTTGAGACTAGGAACATAGGCTCTGTGTTGTCGATGATAGTAAGAGACTTAAAAGGTCATTGTGTTCCCTTTATTGGGGTACAGAGTTAGAGAGTAGGGCAATCAATGCAGGCCTTGGGCCAGTGAGATGTCTTTTGCTACCAAGCCTCATGACCTAATCTGGATCTGCAAATTCCATATAGGAAGAGGACATATCTAATTCCCAATTGGTCCTCTAATTTTCCCACAGACGTAAATAAATAAATCCTGACTGAAGTCTGTCTCATCATAGTTCAGAAGGGGCCATAAACCTACCTGAGAGCCATTTCTTTATTTCTGAGTTACACGATTAGGGTTCATGTCTTGCTATTTGGAGTAACACTCACATTCAGTCTTTGGTCTACTGGTTAATACTACCACAGGAGGAAGCCTAAACTATACCTTTGAATTTGCTGTTCCATCACGCCCCCACTCTCATAGCTTGTAAATCAAAACAATATTGCTTCTTAGGGGGTAATAGTAAGATTCAGTACAGTCATCAAAGACATAGTATACAGAAATTATCTCTATCATCTCCATTTAAAGTCTCCAATCTGACTCGTCCAGGATAGATCCTGCAGAATATCTATAGAGTACTGCAACGTTACCAATTAACAAACCCAGGCACAACTTCTTGGCTAAACATAATGGTGATGGGTAAATTAAGACCTTAGAAGTATGCTGTGCAACCACTGATCTACCAAATGGTGTGTGTGTGTGTGTGTGTGTGTGTGTGTGTATACCTTTATATATAAGTATAATATCTATTTTCTCCAGTAGAGTGACACTGGCTATATCAGAAACACTCTAAGGCAAACTCCCTTCCCTGAAGTAGTTGGCCAACACAAAGTAGACTTTATTTGGTTAATACATTTTTTCATAGATTTTAGATTACATTTTTAGTTTTCAATATTTTTCATATAATATATTTTGGTCATATTTTTCTTCTCCTACAACTCTTCTAAGATTTTCCGCATCTCCCTACCCACTCAACTTCCTGTTTTTAAAACAACAAACACACAAACAAACAAACAAAACAGGAAACCATCAAAAACTGAAAATCAAAACATGAAAATAACATAAAAAGAAAGTCAATAAGACAAAAAAATTGATTTTCCCTTTCTTAGCTGGATCAGTTACAAATGCTTCTTTGTTAGGGTAGGACCTTGTACACCTCCTTCTCAGTGCTGGAATCTTGCCTGGTGTGAGACTATGCAAGTGTTTAACATGCTGGCACAGTCTTTAGTCATTTGTGTTATGAGTCCTGTAGCTTCTCGGAAGACACTTTTTCTTTGGTGTCATCCACCACCTCTAACCATTAAAATCTTTCTGTCTTCTGTCCTGAAAAGATCCTTGATATTGGAGGGGAGGATTTGATAAAGGCATACCATTTCAGGATAAGTACTTCAAAGTCTTCATTCTCTGTACATTGTCCAGTTATGGGACTCTGTTAATTACCATTTACTGCAAAAAGAAGTTTTTCTTGATAAGACTTGAGCAATGTATTGATCCATGGGTTGAAAAATAAATCATTAGAAGTCACATTATTGCCATGTTCCTTTAGCAAAATAATAGTAGTATGTTTTCCTTTAGGCCCATGACCTATCTAGTTTTAGGTTCCTGGTCACTTTAGCAGTGTCATGTATGGGCTCATCTCATGGAGTGGATCTTACATCCAAAATCTCATAATATTTATGTGATTATTGCACCGCTGTATCTCACAGGTAGGTCCCTGTTGTAGGTCGCATGGTTTCTATCTGGGGGATACTGATGATTACTATTCTCCTCTAGTAGCGTACAGTGCCAGTCAGTAGGGTTAAAGCTTCTAGCTGGGAACCAGCTTGATCTCTCCATGTTAAAAACATGAGTAAGCCGGGCATGGTGGCGCACACCTTAATCCCAGCACTCGGGAGGCAGAGGCAGGCGGATTTCTGAGTTCAAGGCCAGCCTGGTCTACAAAGTGAGTTCCAGGACAGCCAGGACTACACAGAGAAACTGTCTCAAAAAAATAAAAAAAATCAAACGCACACACACAAACAACCCTGAGTAAGTTGTGTCTTTGGAACTAAGGCCTATCAGGTTATGGATAGTAACCAATAGCTTTGGCAATACTCTGTGGTTTTATGGGTTATCTCTCAGATATTTATTGGCCTTTGGCCAATGACTCAACAAGATGTAACCCATTTCTAACACTTAATGTTTTATTTGTTGGCATAAGATGTCTAGTTGGTTCATTGTCTTCCCCTCTAAATGGTGACTCTTCTAATTTTCTTTTATTTATATAAATATTCTAGGAAGCTTCTACACTAGAAGGTTTTTATATAGTTCATTAAAAGGTTTTTAATGTTAGCTGTTCCTATTTTTTGCTGTTTTTGGGGGGGGGGGTGGGTGTTTGTTTGATTTTTGTTTTTTGGGGGTTTTTTTTTTGTGTGTTTTTGTTTTTGTTTTTTGAGACAGGGTTTCTCTATATAACCTTGGCTGCCCTAGAACTCACTCTGTAGACCAGGCTGGCCTCGAACTCAGAAATCCACCTGTCTCTGCCTCCTAAGTGCTGGAATTAAAGGCGTGCACCACCACTGTCCAGCTAGCTGTCTCTATTTTATATGCACAAATTCCCTAGGTCCATATTCCTTCCCTACCCATTCACCTCCTTTTCCCATTTAATTCTCCAATCTTAGTTTCCCCTTTATCTCTTTCTAACACTACATTCTATTTGGAAGATCCCCTCCTACCCTCAGGTCCCTTCCTAGCTATAGAACCTCTGTGGTTGTTCAAATTGAAACACATATCGAAAGCTGAAAAGCTAAAATCCACATGTTATATATCTTCTAAGAGAAATGATACAGTATGTGTCTTTCTGAGTGTTGGTTACCTCATGCAGGATGAGTGCTTCTAACTCCATCCACTTCCCTGTAAGTTTTATAATTTTGTTTTGTTTCCACAGCTGAATAATATCCCACTGTAAAAATACAACACATTTTCATTATCCATTCCTCAGCTGATAGACCTGTAAGCTATTTCCAATCTCTGGCTCTTATAAATAGTACATTAATGATCATGGATAAGCAAGTATATTTGTATTAAGATGTAGAGTTCTTTGCTTATACCCCCAAGAATGGTATATCTGGATCTTGTGGTAGATCTGTTCTCAGCCTTTAAGGAATGTTCACACTAATTTCCATGGGGACTATACTAGCCTTGCACTTTTAGCAACAATAAACAAGTGTTTCCCTTTCTCCACATCCTCACCGGTGTGAGGTCATTTGTTTTATTTGTTTTGAACATTCTCACTAGTACAAAATGAAATCTCAAAACAGGTTTAGTTTGAAATTCTTGATGGATAAGGTTGGCAACATATTTAAAGTATATCTCAGCTATTTTTGTTTCACCTTTTGAGAACTCTATTTATTCTATACCTCATTTAAATTGGGAAATTATTTTCTAGATAATCAAGAAAGTAAAGTTTCTACAATACATAAAATTAAGTTTTTTTATGTACTGTAGATACTGTCTATCAGATATATTTAATTGTTATGTTTTTTTTTCTGATTTGACAGGCTGCTACTCTGCTGTTCAGAAAGTTTTAACTTTATGAGGACCCATTTGTTAATTTTATTTCCGACTCTGCTTTTACCTAATTTATATTCAGTAGTGAGTTGTTCACCTTCCTTGAGTTTGCATGCTCTCTGCTGTTTCTGCTGTTGATAACCAGCATGCAGACAGAGAAGATGCAGGAAATTACATCAGTTTTCAGTTGCTGCTGAGACTTGCTTTGTGTCCTAATATGTGGTCAATTTTAGAGAAAATTCCATGGACTACTGAAAAGCAAGTAGATACTATTGTGTTTGGGTGGACTATTCTGTAGATGTGTGTTGGGTCTAATTGATTTATGATGTTATTTAACTCTAGCATTTCTCTGTTTAGTTTTTGTCTAGATAACTTGTCTTTTAGAGAGAGTGGCATATTGAAGACTCCCACTATCAGTGTGTGAGGGTCAATATGTGATTTAAGCTGTTTCTTTTATGAACATGAGTGATCTTGTGTTTGGTGAATAAATGTTTAGAATTGTGATACCTCTTGGTAGATTTTCCTTTAATGAGTATTTTCTTTTGACGGGTGTCTTTTCTCACCCTCTTCTGATAAATTTTGCTTTGAAGTCTATTTTGTCAGTTTTTAAATTAGCTACACATTCTTGCTTCCTGGTTCCATTTTCCTTGGAACATCATTTTTCACTCTTTTACTCTGAAGTGATGTCTTACTTTGGTGGTGAAGTGTGTTTCTTGGATGAAGCAAAAATATAGATAATATTTTCTAGTCCAACATGTTAGTCTATGTCTTTTTATTGAGGAATTGAGATCATTAATACTGACACCTGCTAGTTTATTATTTTTCATTATTTTGTTGTGGTGGTATAGGTTTTTCTTCCTTTGATTGATTGTTCTGGAATTATTTCTTCCTTGTGCCTTCGTCGGTATAGTTAAGCTTCTTTTCATACTGAAATATTTTTTTCTAGTTCCTTTTGTGGAACTGAAGTTGCTTAAATTTATTTTTATTATGCAATATTTTTTTCTCTATTGGTTGTGATTGGTAATTTTCTTGGTCATATTAGTCTGGGCTGCCATCTGTGGACTCTTAGAGTTTATACAAAGTCCATTCTAGCCCTTCTGGCTTTCAGAGACTCCATTGAAAACTCAGGTATCATTCAAATGAGTCTGACTTTATATGTGACTTGTCCCTTTTCTTTTGTAGCTTTCAACATGCCTTCTTAGTTTTGCACATTTAGTATTTTGAATATTATATATTGTAGGGAGTTTCCTTCTGGTCCTATTTGGTGTTCTTGTACCTTAATAGGCATCTTTTTCTTTAGATTAGGCTTTTTTTTCTTCTATGAGTTTACTAAAATTATTTCCTGTGCCTTTGTCCTATGCTTGTCTCCGTCCTCTACACTAGATGATCCTCAACTTGTGGGTCACTATCTCATTGCAGGTCTAACAACCCTTTCACAGGGGTCACATATCAGATATACTGCATATCAGATAAATATCTGATTTACATTAAGATTTGTATCCTTACCAAAATTACAGTTATGAAGTAGCAAAAAAAATAATTTTATGATAAGGGGGGTCACCAAAACATGAGGAACTGTATTAAAGGATCACGGCATTAGGAAGGCTGAGAACCACTGCTCTATAGGTATTGTTCATAGGTTTGTTCTTTTCATAGTGCCTCAGTGTTTCTGGATGTTTTATGCCTGAAATGTGTTGTTGTTGTTGTTGTTGTTGTTGTTGTTGTTGTTTTCCTTGGGTTTTTTATTATTACTTAACATATTTCTTGACTGAGCTCTCTTTTTTTTTTCTACCTCATCTTCAAGACCTAAAATTATCTCTCCTGGATCTTTTAATCTGTTACAGAGGCTTACCTCTGATAATTTTGTTTGGCATTCTGAGTTTTTCCGTTTTCAGTTTTGATTCACCTTGAGTTTTTCTTAATATTTCTATTCTTGTTAAATTCTACTTTCATTCAACCGTTTGTGTTTTCATGGTCATCATTAAGCATTTTTCTGTTTAAGGTCCTTGAACATATTTATAATTGCTATTTTAGATCTTTATCTTATACTACAGCTAAATTTCTTTTCTCAGGGCCTATATGAAAGAATCGCTGGCCTCTAGAAGAGGTATATTGTCTTGCTCGTGTGGTTGTGCTAGAATTTAGGCATGTGAGGTATGTTTGATGTGTTTCTTGGTGTAGATATCTGTACTCATCTTTCTTGGGTGGGTTTTCCATTTTTTTGGTTGCTATTACCCAACCTGGCTCCTAGCCATGTATGGTGTCTGTGGAATCCCTAAGTCCCAGACAAGTGTGGTGACTGTAGGGTCACTAGTAGAAAGCAGCTCTGGGTACCAGAAAATTATGTTAGGCTGGGAGTCCCTGTTAGTGTAGTATTCTGCAGATCAATGGGGAGTCACAAATATGTGGAGATGGGCTAGAAGGAAAGGTTGAGAGTGGCAATGGGGAAGAACTAGGGAGAACCTGGGTCCATACAAGAAGTCCAAATCCAAAGAAGATGTAATTGGGCTGTGTGGTGGTTTGAGTAAGCCTAGCCCAGGAAATGGCACTATTTGGAGGTGTGGTCTTGTTGGAGTAGGTATGCCACTGTGGGTTTGGAGTTTAAAACCCTCATCCTCACTGCCTGGAAGCCAGTCTTCTCCTAGTGGCCCTCAGATAAAGATGTAGAACTCTCAGCTCCTCCAGCCTCATGTCCGCCTGATTGCTACCATGTTCCCTCCCATCCTAACGATAGTATATTGAACCTCTGAACCTGTAAGCCAGGCCCAATGAAATATTATCCTTATAAGAGATGCCTTAGTCATGGTGTCTGTTCACAGCAGTAAATCCCTAAGACAGGCTGGGAGGAGGGGCTCAGGCAGGGAAGCTGCAGCAGGACTAAAGATAACTCTGGAGAGAGCAGTGGCAAAACTCATAAAGAACACAGACTTTACCTTTCCCAGAAGCTATCTATGTCTAGTGTTGCTTGGCTCAGAGCAGGAGCTCATGCCCATCTCCCCTTTGTATGCTAGAATTTGGTCTAGCTTGAGCTTGCGTAGAGCTTTCACATACTGTCATAACCTCTTTGTGTTTGTATGTGCACTTGCCCTGTTGTGTCCAAAAGGTACTGTTCTTTGTATTCATTCACTGCCTTTAGCTCTTACATTCTTTCCAACCCTCTTCCTCAATGACTTCTGGCCTTTTGGAGGGAAGAATGTATTGGCAATGCTACTGTTTACCTTCCAGAATGTGATAGCAACACTCCATAACCATGACACTTTCCTCCTCAATATCCATATTTCTTGAATTTTAATGAACTTCCACCTCTGTCTCTCACATCTCAGTCACATCCCTTTCTCTTCTCACAACCCTTAGTTGCTGAAAAGCTCATACTACAGCACCAAGTTTGTATAGTATTCTCCAGGTTAAACCTCATCAGTAACTCATAATGTATCCCCAAACTCCCAAAGTTCCATCGCAATGCTCCATACCACCAATACAAAACCTTCTTCGAGTTCCATTAATTGTCATGTGACAGTCATTCATCTTGATTCAGTTTGTGTGCTGTGTAATGTATTTATTTATGTGGACCAATGTTAGTAATGTAATAGAGTCTGGCATTTATACTCCTCTATGGGTATTCAAATTTCTGCTATTATTCCTTCCTTCCTTCCCTCCTACCTTCCTTCCTTCCGTTCTTTCTTCCACTTCCTTTCTTGGCACAGCTTATCTTAATTACTCTTCCTGTTGCTGTGATAAATATAGGACAAACGAAACTCAAGGAAGAAAGTGTTTATTTCCCTCACGGTGGCAGAAAAGCAAGAGCTGGTCTGATTGTGTTGATAACTAAAAGCAGAGCTTCTTTCTTCCTTTTGATTGAGTCCAGTACCACAGAGCAGAGGCATGTCACCACCTACATTTAGGATTAAGTCTTTTCAAGTTACTTAACTTACTCTAGAAAATTTCTTACAAGTGTGCCCAAGGGCTTGTGTCTTAAGTAATTCTAGATTATTTAAAGTTGAAAACCAAAGATAAACATCACTGGGGTCTTATATAGTCCAAGCTGGCCTCAAATAAACTATGTAGCCAAGGTTAGCATTAAAATCTTAATCTTGTTTTCTGCCTTCCAAGGGCTAGGATCATAGATGTGTGCTATCACATATAACCTTGAGTATATTTCTTGGTTATCTGTTTTTCTTTGGGCATGCAATATTAGCAAATATGAGACTTCTGTTTACTATATATCTTCACCTATATGTATTTATTCATTTAGGAAGCCACTGTCACATAACAGCCATTAAACTGCAAAATGTTAATTTATGAGAAATGGAGACATGTGAAGAAGAAATAAGATATATATCCTTACTATGTGGTGGCAATACCAAATCAGTGTTTTAATATTTGCCTTAAAATCTACTTCATCCAAGAAGTTACCTCAGGGAACAGCATTTCACTGCAGTGTCTGCTATATTAGAAATTATCCAAATTTCTTTTAAAATAAAATTAAACAAACCATATATATGTACTATCATTTTAAACTTACTTTTTATAGTGATAGAGTCAACATTTTTTAAAGAAATTACTGGGTGTTAATGTGGTGAACATTAGAAATACATTAGTAAACACTATATTTAATAAAGTGTGAAAACATCAAAGCAGAAAGGCAATGAGCAATTAACAACACAATAGCAAAAGTAATCCAATGTTTATCTTTTTGTCTATTGGGAACACAACATTCATTGTGATGCAATGTTGTAACATGCTAATTCTTACCTTCCTTTGGATTGTGAGAACTTAAACTAGATAAATAACATGTATGGCCCAAGTGTTTTCACTGAAAGTGTGGTTGACAAATAATTATTGCATTCACAGGGCAATACTACATTTCAAGTTTTTAAAGGGAATTATTTCTGGAGGGAGATATAGAAGAAGTAAGGTCACTATGAGAATAATTCTCTCAGGTACATACAGTAAGTCCCTGCTCAATGAAATCCCTTCTGCAAGGAGGGTGGATTCCAGTTACAGTGATAAAGTTTGAGGTGCTGTAACTAGTCATAAGTAAGTCTCCAGGGCTGCTGAGCAGCAGAGAGGTAACTGTAAAGAGAAGAATAGTGACAGGAGCCAACTCACTTGAGCTCTCTGGATAATTGCCTGCTTCTCGTAAGATAACCCTGGAGACAGCTCACTTTGTGAATTATTATGAAACTTCTGAAACTTTTTAATAGTTGCACGCATTACAAAAGAATGTGCTAACAAGTTTCACTCTTCCATGAGCTGGATCCCTGTGGACTCAGAGAAATGAAATTGTCATTATCAGTGCTAACAATCTCATAACAAGATCCCTGAGGGCTCATTCTTTGCAACTTCTATAAAGAACTGCAGAAGTTGAAACCCACTCTCATACCTTGCCTACTCTCATTTTAAATATTACCCACTGACTTCAGCACCCAGGATCCCTGAAGGCTTCCAACATGTTTGGAGAAAAACACATGAGTGAATGGAACTGAGTTTCTGTTCTGCCAGAAGCAGAGAGGGTCTGAGAAAAGTTTAATCCATTGCACACATTTCTGATCCTTTCCTTTTCTAACTCTCCTTCCACCCCCTTCAGAGCATATCTGCCAATAAATAAGCCCAAAATGCAATGACCTAATCAGGTGACTCTATTTTCTTTTCACTTAGAAGATAGGGAAGATAGGAAACACAAAAACATCCCTAGATTTTTATTCTAATGACTTAGATTTGTTAATATTGTGCTCATAAAAAAATAAAAACCACCTACAAGTGTTATTTAAAGTAGAAAACAATGCATTGTTATACCTAGTCTTTTTCAAATTTATTCACACCATTGCTTTAATAAATGACAAAAAGAATCTTAAGCCACTTCATTAATAAACAAGTAGCTTGAGAAAAATAATTAATAATGCTGTGTTATGGACTACATTTGAATTAAATTGTATGTAGATCTACCAGAAGCTGTGTGTGTGGGGGGGGATTGTTTTATTTGGTTTGGCTTTTGTTTGTTTGCTCATTTTTGTTTTTAATAGAAACACAATGAGTCTCAGCTCTACAGTTTTTTGTTTGTTTGTTTGTTTGTTTTTATTTGGCTTCGACTTTATCCATTATGGGATATGCTCCTGTGAATCAGAACTCTGAATCAATATAAACTTGTCTCCTAGTCAAACAGAATCATGGGGCCTTGTGAGCCTCAGTGAACCAAACTGAATTAACTCTTTTGGCTTTAGGAACAAGATGCAAAGATATGATGAGTCTTTGTTCAGAGTCAAATCTAAAGGTTAGACTTAAGCTAACATATTTATATTTACTTTCAAGCTTTTATTTATCTTTTAAGTATTGAAATAACATCAAATGATAATTATAAATGTTTATGTGGTAATACATTAGCATTTCTAGTGGAAAGATGTTAGGTAGAAATTAGAATTACACAAAATGTGTAATATGTAATATCTTAAGCATTAATGATAATGCAGTATACGTTACCTTAATCCAATATATTAACATAATTTCCTCAATTATGAAATTTAAATAACATAATAACAAATAACATAAATAACAAATAACATAAATAACAAATAACATAAATAACAAATAACATAATACATTTCAAGTATTATTAATATGCTTAATATATTTTGAAGTTTTCTCTATATTAATATGCATTTATCACATTACTTATTTGCAGCAATGCAACAAAAAAACCCCCATTTACTTAAGTATCATTTAAACAATGGGCATTTCATCCACTTCTTATATAGCCCAGCCATATATGTTACACACACACACACACACACACACACACACACACACACACATACACACACATAAAACTTATATAAATAGTCTTTATAATAAAATTGTGAGGAGTAAAATTAATGTGTCAAAGACTTGTACATCAACCAAATTTTCAAAAATTCAGTAAAACCACCCTACAAAAAATTTAAAATGGTGTTTGCAGATAGGAGTCAGTAGTTAATAGCACTGGCTGCAGCCACATGATAACCATGTGTAACTCTGGTCTTCATGGGCACCAAGAATAAACATGGTGCACAGACATACATGCAGCAAAATGCTCACACACATAAAACACTTCTAATGAAAAAAATCTTAAAACTGATTCATGGTCTCATATATTGCATGTGAGTGTGACCCTGTCTTATACCCTCACTGACTGAACATTGCCAAACAAAAAGTCTTTGCAATGTGACATAAAAGAGCAATTATTCATCATTATGTTGATTTGTATCTAATTATACATAAAACTGAAAACTTTAAAAGTTATGTTTCAGGAATTTAAATTTCAATATTCTTCACACTTTGTCTTTTCCAGACAAATGTGATCTTTTTGTTTTGCTTGATTTCATTGAGAGATGGTCTTATGTACCATAATCCAGTATGTAATAGAGGATGGCTTTGAATTCTTGATTCTCCTAACTTGACATTCTAAAAGCTGGGATTACAGGTATAGATCACCATGTCTGGTTAGTGTTGTCTTTACCAGTCTGCTACATGAAACCCTATTGAAAGAAAGAAAGAAAGAAAGAAAGAGAGAGAGAGAGAGAGAGAGAGAGAGAAAGAAAGAAAGAAAGAAAGAAAGAAAGAAAGAAAGAAAGAAAGAAAGAAAGAAAGAGAGAAAGAAAGAAAGGGAGAGAGAGAGAAAGAAGAAGGAGGAGGAGGAGGACGAGGAAGGGAGGGAGGGAGGGAGGGAGGGAGGGAGGGAGAGAAAGAAAGAAGATGAAAGAAAAAGTTACAAAAGTCTTTGATTATCAAAAATATTTGCTATCTGTTCCATATATTTGTTGTAAGAATTTTCACTATTTAAAAAAAAACTATTACAATTAATCTGAAAATTTTAAGCTACTGCAATTTGTTCACTGATGACCATACTTGAGTCTTATATTTTTATAACAACTATAAAATGATACTAATTTAAACCTGATAATTATATATATATATATATATATATATATATATATATATATATATATATATATATTCTACTTCTGAAATGAGGTTTCTGGACCTGACTTGAGTTTCAAATAACACCAGCTTAAAGGAAACCAGTAAACACTACTATTGTGCATTAGTGAATGTGCCTACTGTTTATTCTTTGGCTATATAACAACCTTAGGGATTCATTCTAACCCTTAATTATACTGATTTGAGACAGTTATCATTCTGAATGCCTGAGAGGAGGCAATTTTACCTCCTTCAAGGAGTAATCAATGTTTTACCTCCAAAGGGAAAATCAGTTTTTTGTTGAAATATTGATTCTTTAAAGATCTGGAGAGATCGTTCAGAAGTTTAAGAACCTTTATTGTTCTTCCTGAGGATCAGAGTTCAGTTCCCAGCACCCACATTCAGCATGTTGCAAACACATCTAACTGCAGTTCCATGCAACCCAACAACTTCTTCTGGCTTCATGGACCACTTGAACACACAAATATAATAATAGTAATCTAAACCAAATTACATCTTTAAATTAAGGGAAGGGAAGGGAAGAACATGATCAGGTACTGGGTGAGGGGAAAGGATTGAAGCCCTGAGGGCCAGCTGAAAGAATGGAAATTGGTAAGTAACCTTGGAAGGTAGGAGGTTGGGGGAACCCTCCAGAATGCACCAGAGACCTGGGAGGTGAGAAACTCTCAGCTCACAAAGAGAGGGACCCTAGATGAAATGCCAGACAATAGGGAGAGAAAATTTATAGAGCCCACCTCCAGCAGGAAGTCAGGGCATCAAATAAAGGAGGGGTTTGCCATCCCACAGTCACAACTCTCACCCATAATTGTTCCTGTCTGAAAGAACTGCAGGGATAGAAAATGAGAGGAATAGAAATGAGGAAAAGAAGGTCCAATGACAGGCTCAAAGTGGGATCCAACTCAAGGGGAGATCCCAAGGCCTAACACTATTACTGAGGCTATGGAGAGCTCACAAAAAGGGACCTATCATGACTGCTCTCCAAAAGACCCAACAAGCAGCTGAAAGAGTCAGAGGCACCCAACCAATGGACAGAAGCAGCTGACCCCTATGGTTGAATTAGGGAAGTCTGAAAGAAGCTGAGGAGAAGGGTGATCCTGTAGGAGGACCAGCAGTCTCAATTAATCTGGACCACCACACAGGCAGCATACAGCAGCTGATATGAAGCCCCCAACACATATACAGCAAAGGACTGCCAGATCTGTGTTCAATCATAGATGACCCGCCTAACTCTCAAGAGACTGGAGGCCCCAGGGAGTTTAGAGGTCAGGTAGGGTGGGAGGTGGAAAGTGGGGACATCCTCGTGGAGACAGGGGGGTGGGGAGGAGGTATGGGATGTGGAACAGTTGGAGGGTAGACAGGGGTGGAGAGGTAAAATCAGGAGTTTTAATTAATTAATTTTAATTAATTAATTAAAAAAGAATTTCAATTAATCAAATTATTTGTATTCATTTCCTATTTGGGTTACTTTATCAATCCAAACAGATATAAAACTTAGAAGTTAAGTAACAATGAAATAGCCTACTCTTGGATTAACTTTTAAAAATCATAATAAGATAGAAATAAATATGAATTTAAAATTCTTTTCTTGGAAAACTAGATGATCTCAATATTTCAGTGCAAGGTTTTAGTGGTATGCCAGATCCCTGTTTGATAATGATGGTTTGCCCAACAAGTCAACAAAAATGGTTTACCATAGGAATAGTTAAATCCTGAGGATGTGAGTGCCTCAAATCCCAAATGGAAACAAACAAGAACAAAAACAAAACAAAACAACCTGTGTCCTGACTTTTCCTCAGATGCTATTTCATCATTTCCCTCACAAGAATTCACACTTCTGTTCTCATCTGCATTACCAGCTAATTACCCAAAGGAGAGAGTGGTCCCCATGGTGTTGACAAGAAAACAGGTTACACCAACCATAGGCACCATCTTTCCTGCTGATAAGTCAGTTCAGTTTTCCCTGCTCTGAGCTTTAAGAGCATCTCCATCCACTTTGCTTACTCTCAGGGATCTTCAGGAAGCCCTTGCCCCAGGGCTTTGTTTGACAGCTCCAGAAAGTCCTTGAAAGGCTGGGTATTTGGCTCAAATGGCAGCTAGACAGAGGATAGCTGCCAGTGCAGTTTTCTCCTGCAGTTGCCTTTACTCTGTAACTTAATTAGCCTTGCTTTATTAGATCTTTCTCTGAAGCAGAGCTATCCCATTATTCTTATCACTTAGCGAAACTATAGGAAAAGTAAACAAATGGTCTTTACACATCTTCAGAAAGAAACTAGAATATAATTCACAGAAGAGTTGGGGACTTAATTTTCAGTCTGTCGTTTGACAAGTTAAGACCTTATAGCCACTGCTGTAGTACTTTAATTTCATAATCATATTATTTTCTACATGCCTCATTTTCCACATGAATTTAAATCTAATTCATTATCACCTACAAAATACCGAATAACAAGATAATAGGAAAAAAAACAGCATGTGTTATTCCTGAATTGTTGGGGGAAAATTGAAAACAGGGGAGCCTTAAGAACTAACGAACAAGAACATCATTTTTGTTTTTGTTTTCTACTTTGGTGTATTTATTTGTGGAACATTGATTTACTGTAAGACCATCAATATTAGAAGTCTTCTTCAAAGATATATGCTATTTTAAAATCAACATATCTGATTAGAAAACCATCAAGTTCTGCTGGGATTTGGTTCCTGGCTTACTGTCTGAACACACTGTGGGGAGGAGCACTTGGGCTCACCAGCAGTGTCACTTAGGAATCCTCATTGTTATTCATTCTAGTCATCCAAAGCTGACAGAGCTATGTCTCCTTCTGTCCCTCTTGCCTAACTCTGTCACTTATTATCTTGGTGTCTTGACTCCTATTCTGACTCTGTTGCTTATGAATCAAAACCTTTTCACTTTTTTAGAGTCAATAAGTACTAAAATTACATTTTTTTCTAACGGCTTTTTAATTCTCACATTCTCCCCATTTATCCCTCTTGCTGCTCATCTCACTTCTACAATTGTGTTGCTATTTCTAAAAGGCTAATAGAAGACAAAACAGCACACCCAAGTATCTGTTTCATGGGAAGGTTGGGGAAGACTATCTTCCCTAACCTTAGCAACTTAGGTTGCAAGATGCTATTACTTGCCAAAAAAGAGAATGGCAGAGGTAGCATTTGACAGACCTCAGATACTTAACAGATGTAATTATACCTTATATAAAACGTGTAATACAGACACTGGAAGGAAAATACCTGTTTATACCACATTAGTAAGGTTGGCATAGCTTCTGATAGCTGATTATCTTGTGTTTTTCAAAAGCTTGGGTTCTGAATTCAGTTCTTGTTGCCTTCTTTTTAAAGGTCTACATTTAAGGCATGTAGAAGACAACAGCTGTGCTTCTGACATGCCCTGTCACTCTATTATATGTAGGGTAGAAGAAGGAACTAACTGTCTGCCTGGGTGTAAAGAAAAATGAGTTGAATTGGAATAACTTCCTACAAACATGTTAACAAAGAAGGATCTGATGTTAAAGTTAAAATACTTTGCTTTATGAATCATTGGGAAAATGTTTCTCTTTAACAAAAGATTATAGTTGGGCATTGTGGTTCTTGCCAGTAATCTCAGTACTTGAGACGTGAAGACTGGAGAGCTAAGAGCTCAATATCAATTGGCCACATAGGAAGTGTGAGGTCAGCTTGGGCTACATGAGAGCCTGTCTTCAAAAATCAAAATTTCATTAATTCAAATTAAAAGATGATTATGTCAAAATTTGCCAACGTGGAAAAATTTAAATCATCAATGACAAACAGTCCTTACTTGGTAGTTAAAAGGACGTCTGCTATGGATGGGAATGTTAAACTCAGTGGCTGAATGTTCCTCTCTGGATCCTGGTGCTGCGTGTTCTTTCTCTGGGAAATAGAGATTAACTGTTTCTCATTTGGCTCCTCCCAGCTGCACAGAGCTGATGATGTGAAAGAAAGTCAATGGAGAAGTCCAACGACAGCTCTGAGTATGGTTTCATCTTAGAAGGCTTCTCTGATCGCCCTCGCCTGGAGATGGTACTCTTCATAGTAAATTTTACTCTGTATTCGGTGGCTGTGCTGGGAAATATAACCATTATCCTGGTGTGTATATTGGACCCTCGGCTTCACACTCCAATGTACTTCTTTCTGGCAAATCTTTCATTTCTGGATCTCTGCTTCAGTACCAGCTGCATCCCACAGATGCTGGTAAACCTCTGGGGCCCAGACAAGACCATCAGCTATGCTGGCTGTGTGGTCCAACTTTTCTCCTTCCTGTCGATTGGCAGTGTAGAGTGCATCCTTCTGGCTGTCATGGCTTATGACCGCTATGCTGCCGTCTGCAAACCTTTGCACTATATGGTCATTATGCACCCACAGCTGTGTGTGAGGCTGATGGCTGTGGCCTGGGGGGTTGGACTCGCCAATGCCATCATCATGTCACCACTAGCAATGACCCTGCCCAGATGTGGCCGCCGGAGAATTAATCATTTCCTTTGTGAACTGCCAGCTCTGATCAAGATGGCCTGTGTGGATGCTCGCCCGGTGGAAATGTTGTCCTTCACTTTGGCCATCCTTATTGTCCTGCTACCCCTCACTCTGATCCTTGTCTCCTATGGTTACATTGCTGCAGCTGTGCTGAGGATCAAGTCGGCTGCTGGGAGATGGAAAGCCTTCAACACCTGCAGCTCCCACCTCACTGTGGTCTCCCTGTTCTATGGAAGTATCATTTATATGTATATGCAGCCTGGAAACAGCTCTTCCCAGGACCAAGGGAAATTTCTCACTCTCTTCTATAACTTGGTGACTCCCATGCTGAATCCACTCATCTATACTTTACGGAACAAGGAAATGAAAGGGGCACTGAAAAAGGTTTGTGGGAGGCACTGAGGGACAGAAGCAAACAATGGGTTACAAAATCTCAAGAATTTGTTCAAATACACCTATTGTTTGCTTATAATAAATTCAGCTAATGTATTAGACACACTGAAGTACTCTTTTGGTTTTGGTTTTGGTTTGGTTGAGACAGTGTCACATAACCTATGCTTTCTTCAGACTCACCAATTAGCCAAAGGTAACTTTGAACTCCTGATTCTCCTACCTCTATTTCTCCAGTGCTGGAATTACAGGTGCATGCCAGCATGCCAAGAGAATCTGGGATATATATATATATATATATATATATATATATATATATATATATATATATATATACACATATATATATATATATATTGAGACAGAGTTTCTCTGTATAGCCCTAGCTGTCCTGGAACTCACTTTGTAGACCAGGCTGGCCTCAAACTCAGAAATCCGCCTGCCTCTGCCTCCCGAGTGCTGGGATTAAAGACGTGCGCCACCACGCCCGGCCTCTGGGATACTTTTAATATGATGAATACACTGAATTCTAGCCAAAGTCAGTGTGATTCAGCCATGGCTATCATGTTGTAAATAAATTTCAGCTTCTTAAGGTAAGCAATTAAGTTATTACTCTAACCTTTCTATTAATTAACAAAAGAATAAATCCCATGAAAGCAAATGATTAATAGATATAAAAATAAGCACATATTTAAATTTTATTCAAGTTAGTCAATGAAGGCAGAGATGCAATATTTGGTTTCAAAAGTCAAACATGCACTAAATTTGTATAGAATAAAGAAATGTCCAAATAAATGTGCAAATGGAGGCAAAACTGGCCTCTACTATAAAACAGAAAAGACAATTCAATCTTTCTCAGACGGGAAGCAAGAACATGTTCATTCTCTTATTGGAGACTGGCATTGTGCATTCCAAGAAGGGAGGAACCAATACAGACAAGTACCACAGGGCTTGGGATGCAGCTCAGTGGATAAAGCTCTTGCCCAGTGTATACAAGGGCCAAAGTTTGAATTCCAGCACGGCAATTCTTTTAATACCCTGGGGAGAGAAGAGAAAGAACCAAGAGAGGGAACTGGAACAAATGTTTGTGTTGTGTAACCAGAATGGAGTGTTTGGTTAGAAGAAGGAATTACAACCTAAAGGAAAGAACTAGAAAGAAGAGGGGAGGAACAATTAGAGTAAAGAATAATGATGTATATGAAGTGTCACAGAGAAATCCATTCTTCATATGATAACTACAAAACTTTAAAATGTCTTCATAGCCTTGGGTAGAAAAGCTTTTTAAAATAGGTCACAAAATGTACTCAGAATACATAGACAAAATGATACAGTAAGATGCATCGGACTTTAAAACATTCACAGTAAGAGATAATGCTGAGAACCTCAAAGGCTGGATCCATGAGAGCAACCTCTGTGAGTTCTCTCCACACCATACATACACTTGATTTTTAAAAATTACTTAAAATATTTTATACACTGTATTTTGATCATATTTTTGCACTTTCCCCACACCCTTGTAGAGCCTCTCCACATCCCTCCTCACCCAGCTTCATGTTGTCTCTCTTCCTTTCTTTCTCTCCAAAACTTGAAAACAGCAAAAAATCAAAATACACAAGCAAATTTTACAAAATAAATAAGGCAAAAACCCAAAAGCACAAGTGTGCACCTACATGCACACACACACACACACACACACACACTACAAAAGCCACAGAATCTGTTTTGTATTGGCCAGCTACTTGTGGGAATGGGAACTTCCCTAGAATAGATAACATATCCATTGATACTCCATTGTAGAAAACTGATTTTTTTTCCCTTTTCCAGAAGGTATAAATTACAAATAGCGTCTTGGTTAAGGTGGTATTCTATGACACTTCCCTCTCTCAGTGCTACAGTTTTGCGCATGATGGTACAGTCTCTGTAAGTTCATATAATGTGAATCAATCCTGTTGTGTCTGGAAGACATTGTTTTCTTGGAGTTGGCTTCTCAAATCTGTCTGACTCTTCTGCATAGGTCACTGAGCTTTGAGGGGAGAGGGGTTGATAAAGGCATTCCATTTAGGGGTGAGTTCAAGTTCTCATTTAGAGCTAAGTCCAACATTTCTCATTAACTGTGCATTGTCCAGTAATGAGTCTCTGTGTTAATTATTGTCTACTGCAAAAAGAAGCTCCTTTGATGAGTGCTCAGTGATACATCATTAGGAGTCATTTTATTGCTATGTTCCTTTAGCAGAAGAAGAATAGTAGACTTCTTCTTAAGTCCATGACTTATATAGACTCAGGTTCTTGGTAACTTTACTAGTCTCATGTATGAGTTTCATCTTATGGAGTGAGTCTTAGATCCATCAAAAATGATTGATTACTCCCAAAACATTTGCACCACTATTACACTATTTCTTGAAGGTAGACCTCTGTTGTAGGCTACAACATTTCTAGCTGGGAAAAATCGATGATCGCCTTGATCCTCTGGGAGTATGTAAAGTAACTTCCAGCATCATGAATGCTAGTGAGTAGGGGTGAAGATTCTAATTGAGCATCAGCTCAATTTCTCCACATTGGATAATATAAGTAAGATGCATCAGGTTGAACCTTACCATCAGGTTTTGGATAGTAGCCAATAATTTTGGCAATAGTCTATAATGTAAAGATAGGACACCCTTTGACCAATGACTCAAGATATAACCCATTCCTGCACTGGATGGTCTGTTGTTGTTGTTGTTGGTGGTGGTGGTGGTGTTTTTGTGTCATAAGATATCTAGTTGGGGCATTATCTCTTCCTTATATGGTGACTTCATTTATTTTCTTCTAATTTCATATATACTTTGAGAAGCTCCTAGGTTATCAAATAGCTTTTCTTTCTTTCTTTTTTTTATTAGGTATTTTCTTCATTTACATTTCCAGTGCTATCCCAAAAGTCCCCCATACACCCCCACTCCCCTACCCACCCACTTCCACTTCTTGGCCCTGGCGTTCCCCTGTACTGATGGCCTTTAATGTTAGTTGTGTTGTCCCTCCCCATAGTCTCTTCTTTCCCTTACTCATCCCCCTTCCCTTCTCATTGTAATTCTCCTATTCTAGTCTGCCCCTTACCTCTTTATAACAGTATATTTTCTTTCATCTTCCTCGGAAAATACCCTCCTCCTCTATGGTCCCTTACTAGCTATATAGCCTCTGTGGTTATACAGATTGAAACACCCATATGTAAAGCTTAAGAAAATAATATGCACATATAAGAGAAAACATGAAATATTTGTCTCCAGGGGTCTGGTTTACCTCACTAAGAATCATTGTTTCTAGTTCCATCTATTAACCTAAAATTTTCATAATTTGACTTTTAACTTATTAGTTGAGTAATAGTCTGTGCCTACATGTACTACATTTTCATTATTCATTCATCAGTCCATTAATGGATATCTAGGCTGTTTCCAATCTTTGGCTATTATGAATATAGCAGCAGGCACATAAAAAGGCAAGCCCATTAGAATTACATGCAACTTTTCAATGAAAGTTCTAAAAGACAGAAAGATCTGGACAAATGTTCTACAACCTCTAAGAAACTATACATACCATCTCAGACTATCATAGCCAGCAAAACCATCAATATAATCATAGGAGAAAGAAAACCATTTCATGATTAAAAACAAACTTAAGCAATTTGAGTTCACCAATTCATCTCTATAAAAGGCAGTAGAAGGAAAATTTCTGGCGATAAGGTTAACTAAACCTAAGAGAATACAAAGAATAAAAAAATCCCACAAAAGTTAGTCAAGGAAGTAGGAGGGGCCAGATGGCATGCCATAATAAGAAAATACAAGAATTCATAAACACTGGTTCATTTATAACTCTCAATATGGATGATCTCAACTCCCCCTTCCAAAAAGACATAAATTGGTATTAGAAAATGCCAAGGACCAGCCTTGGCTTGGAGAGAGGTTCTTAAGGAAGGGATACTTGGGAGAGGTAAAAGAAATGGCTTGAAGTCAATCATGGGTACAAGCTGATAGCTCTGTGGACTGCTTGAGATGGCTCCCTAGACAGCTCTCTGCTCAAGACAGCTCTTGTCTCTCTTACTAGGAAAAAAATCTAAAATCTCTCTGGATAGCTTAGGATCTGCCTGCCTTTATAAGCACAAACAATAAACTTAGCTGGGCAGGACCTTGCCCTGAAATCACCACTCCTTAAATCTCTTTATCTCTTTTCTTAATATCTTTCTGACAAGCTGGCCTATAGTGCAGTTGCCTCTGTTCTTTTACATCTATGAAGCTCCTCATACGATTCATATTGCATCCTTATGTTTTGCATAGTTGAGAAGTCCTGTTTATATATTTTTGAACTTGAGTTTTCAGAGTTCTTTCCAAAAGCCTTAAGGGCTGTTTTGGAGGTCTCAGTACTTACCATGTTTGCTGAGGAACACTGGACACACCCTTACCTCCCAGACTCATGTTGTTTCTAATTATCATGGAATTATTAAACTTGGCAGGGAGAGCATTCCTGAAGTAGGAACATGGAAACATGTACATTATTATACAAACAAGCCTCATACCTAGCACCCATCAATATTTGTGGAGACCCACACCCTGATAGCTCTGCTCCAGGGGCAGGAACTGTATCACACCATCCTTTTTGTATGGCTATGCAGGACTTGGAAAGAAAAAGGAATTCATTTTTCTGCTGCACCCCAGAAATACACTTCACCATCAATGACTGACATTACTTCAGGGTAAAAGGGTAGAAAAGATATTTTAAGAAAATGTAACTAGGAAGGAAACAGGAACAATTAACTTTTTGTCTGACAAAACAGACTTTGAGCCAAAACTGGGAAGGAAACAGAGACAATTAACTTTTTGTCTGACAAAACAGACTTTGAACCATAGCAAGTCCTGGATACACTATCACGTGAGAAAAGCAAGGATCAGATCTAAAATCACTTCTCATGACAATGATAGAGGACTTTAAGAAGGATATAAATAAATCCCTTAAAGAAATACAGGAGAACACAGGTAAACAGCTAGAAGCCCTGAAAGAGGAAACACAAAAATCCCTTAAAGAATTACAGGAAAACACAATCAATCAGGAGAATGAAATGAACAAAACTACCCGAGACCGAAAAATGGAAATAGAAACAATAAATAAATCACAAGAGGAGACAACCCTGGATATAGAAAACCTAGGAAAGAGATCAGGAGCCATAGATGCAATCATTACCAACAGAATACAAGAGATAGAAGAAAGAATCTTAGGGACAGAAGATACTATGGTAAATATTGACACAACAGTCAAAAAAATGCAAAATGCAAAACCCGAAACATCCAGGAAATCCAGAACACAATGAGAAGACAAAACCTAAGGATAGTAGGCATAGAAGAGAGTAAAGATTCCCAACTTAAAGGGCAAGTAAATATCTTCAACAAAATTATAGACGAAAACTTCCTTAACCTAAAGAAAGAGATGCCCATGAACATACAAGAAGCCTACAGAACTCCAAATACACTGGACCAAAAAAGAAATTCCTCCCGACACATAATAATCAGAACAACAAATGCACTAAATAAAGATAGAATATTAAAAGCAGTAAGGGAAAAAGATCAAGTAACATATAAAGGCTGATCTATCAGAATTACACCAGACTTCTCACAAGAGACTATGAAAGCTAGAAGATCCTGGGCAGATCTCATAGAGACCCTAAGAGAACATAAATGCCAGACCAGGCTACTATACCCAGCAAAACTCTCAATTACCATAGATGGAGAAAACACTACATTCAATGACAAAACCAAATTTACACCATATCTTTCCACAAGTCCAGCCCTACAAAGGATAATATATGGAAAACACCAACACAGGAGGGAAACCACACCCTAGAAAAAGCAAGAAAGTAATCTTTCAGCAAATTCAAAAGAAGATAGTCACTCAAACATGATTCCACCTTTAACAACAAAAATAACAGGAAGTAGCAATCACTTTTCCTTAATACCTCTTAACATCAATGGACTCAATTCCCCAATGAAAAGACATAGACTAACAGACTGGATATGTAAACAGAACCCAGCATTTTGCTGCATACAGGAAACTGATCTCAATGACAAAGTCAGACACTATCTCAGAGTAAAAGGTTGGAAAACAATTTTCCAAGCAAATGGTCCCAAGAAACAAGCTGGAGGAGCCATTCTAATATCAAATAAAATTGACTTTCAATCAAAAGATATCAAAAGGGATAAGGAAGGACACTTCATCTGGTCAAAGGAAAAATCAACCAAGATGAACTCTCAATTTTGAACATCTATGCTCCAAATGCAAGGGCACCCACATTCATAAAAGAAACTTTACTAAAGCTCAAAGCATACATTGCACCTCACACAACAATAGTGAGAGACTTCAACACCCCACTCTCAGCAATGGACAGATCATGGAAACAGAAACTAAACAGAGACACAGTGAAACTAACAGAAGTTATGAACCAAATGGTTCTAAAGATTTTTATACAATATTTCATCCTAAAGCAAAAGAATATACCTTCTTCTCAGCACTTTCTCAAAAACTGACCATATAATTAGTCACAAACAGGCCTCAAAAGATAAAAGAAAACTGAAATAATCCCATTCACCGTATTAGATCACCATGGACTAAGGCTGGTCTTAAATTCCAACAAAAACAACAGAAAAAACACATACCCATGGAAACTGAACAACACTCTACTCAATGATAACTTGGTCAAAAAAGAAATAAAGAAAGAAATTAAAGGCTTTTTAGAATTTAATGAAAGTGAAGACACATCATACCAAAACTTATGAGACACAATGAAAGCAGTGCTAAGAGAAAAACTCACAGGTCTAAGTGCCTCCAAAAGAGAGCTAGAGAGAGCTTACACTAGCAGCTTGACAGCACACCTGAAATCTCTATAACAAAAAAGAAGCAAATATACCCAAGAGGAGTAGACATCAGGAAATATTCAAACTCAGGGCTGAAATTAACCAAATAGAAACTAAAAGAACTATACAAAGAATCAACAAAACCAGGAGCTGGTTCTTTGAGAAAAACCAACAAAATAGATAAACCCTTAGCCAGATTAACCAGAGGGCCCAGAGACAGTGTCCAAATTTATAGGAGGAACAACAAACAATATGAACTAACCAGTACCCCCAGAGCTCATGTCTCTAGCAGAAGATGGCCTAGTCGGCCATCATTGGGAGGAGAGGCCCTTGGTCTTGCGAAGATTAAATGCCCCAGTACAGGGGAATGCCAGGGCCAGGAAGCAGGAGTGGGTGGGTTGGGGAGCAGGGAGGAGGGAGGGGATAGGGGACTTTCGATATAGCATTTGAAATATAAATGAAGAAAATATCTAATAAAAATAACTACAAAATTAATAATCTTAAAAAATAATAAATTTTTAAAAATCAGAAATGAAAAGGGAGACATAACGGAAAATGTGGAAATTCAAACACTCATCAGATAATGCTACAAAAGCCTCTACTCCACAAAACTGGAAATTCTGGATAAAATGGACAATTTTCTAGACAGATACCAGGTACAAAAGTTAAAACAGAATCAGATAAACCATCTAAACAGTCCTATAATCCCTAAAGAAATAGAATCAGTCATTAATAGTCTCCCAACCAAAAAAAAAAAAAAAAAAAAAAAAAAAAAAAGCCCAGGACCAGATGGGTTTAGTGGATAATTCTGTCAGACCTTTAAAGAAGACCTAAGACCAAAGCTATTCAAACTATTCCACAAAATAAAAACAGAACGCTGCCCAATTCATTCTATGAAGCTACATATGCTTATACCTAAACCACACAAAAATCAAACAAAGAAAGAGAACTACAGACCAATCTCCCTTATGAACATTAATGCAAAAATACTCAGTAAAATTCTTGCCAACTGAATCCAAGAACACATCAAAATGATCATCCATCATGATCAAGTAGGCTTCATCCCAGGGATGCAGGGATGGTTCAGTCTACTGAAACCATCAGCATAATCCACTACATAAACAAACTCAAAGAAAAAAAAACCCACATGATCATTTTATTAAATGCTGAAAAAGCATTTGACAAAATTCAGCATCTAATCATGTCAAAGTCTTGGAAAGATCAGGAATCCAAGGCCTATACCTAAACAGTAAAAGCAATATACAGCGAACCAGTAGCCAGCATCAAACTAAATGGAGAGAAACTTGAAGCAATCCCACTAAAATCAGGGACTAGGACAAGGCTGTTCACTCTCTCCCTATCTATTCAATATAGTACTTGAAGGTCTGGCTAGAGCTATTAGACAACAAAAGGTGGTCAAAGGGATACAAATTGGAAAGGAAGAAATCAAAATATCACCATTTACAGATGATATGATAGTATATATAAGTGACCCTAAAAATTCCACCAGAGAACTCTTAAACCTGATAAACAGCTTCAGTGAAGTAGCTGGATATAAAATTAACTCAAACAAGTCAATGGCCTTTCTCTACACAAAGGATAAACAGGCTGAGAAAGAAATTAGGGAAACGACACCCTTCTCCATAGTCACAAATAATATAAAATACCTTGGCATGACTCTAACTAAGGAAGTGAAAGATCTGTATGATAAGAACTTCAAGTCTCTCAGAAGATGGAAAGATCTCCCATGCTCATGGATTGGCAGGATCAACATTGTAAAAATGGCTATCTTGCCAAAAGCAATCTACAGATTCAATGCAATCCCCATCAAAATTCCAACTCAATTCTTCAACGAATTAGAAAGGGCAATCGGCAGATTCATCTGGAATAACAAAAAAACGAGGATAGCAAAAACTCTTCTCAAGGATAAAAGAACCTCTGGTGGAATCACCATGCCGGACCTAAAACTGTACTACAGAGCAATTGTGATCAAAACTCCATGGTACTGGTATAGTGACAGACAAGTAGACCAATGGAACAGAATTGAAGACCCAGAGATGAATCCACACACCTATGGTCACTTGATCTTTGACAAGGGAGCTAAAACCATCCAGTGGAAAAAAGACAGCATTTTCAACAAATGGTGCTGGCACAACTGGCAGTTATCATGTAGAAGAATGCGAATTGATCCATTTCTATCTCCTTGTACTAAGGTCAAATCTAAGTGGATTAAGGAACTCCACATAAAACCAGAGACACTGAAACTTATAGAGGAGAAAGTAGGGAAAAGCCTTGAAGATATGGGTACAGGGGAAAAATTCCTGAATAGAACAGCAATGGCTTGTGCTGTAAGATCAAGAATCGATAAATGGGACCTCATAAAATTGCAAAGCTTCTGCAAAGCAAAAGACACCGTCAATAAGACAAAAAGGCCACCAACAGATTGGGAAAGGATCTTTACCTATCCCAAATCGGATAGGGGACTAATATCCAATATATATAAAGAACTCAAGAAGGTGGACTCCAGAAAATCAAATAACCCCATTAAAAATGGGGCTCAGAGCTGAACAAAGAATTCTCACCTGAGGAATACCGAATGGCAGAGAAGCACCTGAAAAAATGTTCAACATCCTTAATCATCAGGGAAATGCAAATCAAAACAACCCTGAGATTCCACTTCACTCCAGTCAGAATGGCTAAGATCAAAAACTCAGGTGACAGCAGATGCTGGCGAGGATGTGGAGAAAGGGGAACACTCCTCCATTGTTGGTGGGATTGCAAGCTTGTACAACCACTCTGGAAATCAGTCTGGCGGTTCCTCAGAAAATTGGACATAGTACTACCGGAGGATCCCGCAATACCTCTCCTGGGCATATATCCAGAAGATGTCCCAACCGGTAAGAAGAACACATGCTCCACTATGTTCATAGCAGCCTTGTTTATAATAGCCAGAAGCTGGAAAGAACCCAGATGCCCCTCAACAGAGGAATGGATACAGAAAATGTGGTACATTTACACAATGGAATACTACTCAGCTATTTAAAAAATGAATTTATGAAATTCCTAGGCAAATGGATGGACCTGGAGGGTATCATCCTGAGTGAAGTAACCCAATCACAAAGGAACTCGCACAATATGTACTCACTGATAAGTGGATATTAGCCCAGAAACTTAGGATACCCAAGATATAAGATACAACTTGCCAAACGCATGAAAATCAAGAAGAACGAAGACCAAAGTGTGGACACTACCCTTTCATAGAAATGGGAACAAAACACCCATAGAAGGAGTTACAGAGACAAAATTTAGAGCTGTGATGAAAGGATGGACCATCTAGTGATTGCCATATGCAGGGATCCATCCCATAATCAGCTTCCAAATGCTGACACCATTGCATACACTAGCAAGATTTTGCTGAAGGGACCCAGATATAGCTCTCTCTTGTGAGACTATGCCGGGGCCTAGCAAACGCGGAGGTGGATGATCACAGTCAGCTATTGGGTGGGTCACAAGGCCCCTTATGGAGAAGCTGGAGAGATTACCCAAGGAGCTGAAGGGAACTGCAACCCTATAGGTGGAACAACAATATGAACTAACCAGTACCCGGGAGCTCTTGTCTTTAGCTGCATATGTATCAAAAGATGGCCTAGTCGGCCATCACTGCAAAGAGAGGCCCATTGGACTTGCAAACTTTATATGCCCCAGTACAGGGGAATGCCAGGGCCAAAAAGGGGCAGTGGGTGGGTAGGGGATTGGGGGGGTGGGTATGGGGGACCTTTGGGATAGCATTGAAAATGTAAACAAGGAAAATACCTAATTAAAAAAAAACAAAAAAAAAAAACAACAAAAAAAGAAAGATCTAATGATATCTTTGCTAACATATATATGTATATATATATATATATATATATATGAATGATATTTTATTTACTTACATTTCAAATGTTATCCCCTTTCCCAGTTTCCCCTCTCCCAGAAACCCCCTATCCCATTTCCCCCTCCCCCTGCTTCTATGAGGGTGTTCTTTCACCCACCCACCCACTCCCACCTCTCCATCCTCTATTCCCCTGTACTGGGGCATCTATCAAGCCTGCATAGAACCAAGGGCCTCTCCTCCCATTGATGCATGACAGGGCCATCCTCTGCTACATATGCAGCTGGAACCATGTGTACTCCTTGGTTGGTGCTGTCTGGTTGGTTGATATTGTTGTTCTTCCTCTGGGGTTTCAAACCCCTTCGGCTCCTTCAGTCCTTTCTCTAGCTCCTCCATTGGGGACCCCATGTTCACTCCAATGTTTGGATGTGAGTATCCTCCTTTGTATTTGTAAGGCTTTGTCAGGGCCTCTCAGAAGACATCTATATCAGGCTCCTTTCACAAGCATTTCTTTGTATCTACAAACTGTCAGGTTTTGATGACTGTATATAGGATGAATCCCCAGATGGGACAGTCTCTGCAAATCAACCCATTCTTATCTCCTTGTACAAAGCTTAGATCCAAGTGGACCAAGGACCTCCACATAAAACCAGATACACTGAAACTTATAGAGGAAAAAGTGGGGAAGAGTCTCGAACACATGGGCACAGGGGAAAGTTCCTGATCAGAATACCAATGGGTGATGCTCTAAGATCAAGAATCGACAAATGGGACCTCATAAAATTGCAAAGCTTCTGTAAGGCAAAGGACACTGACAATAGGACAAAACGGCAACCAGCCAATTGGGAAAAGATCTTTGCTACTTCTATTCTATGATGTATAAACAAAGATTCCTGGGAAGAGCAACAGCTGTCACTGAATTTTCTGAAAGGGTGATTGACAAGCACTTTGCTGACTGTGGAGTGTTACAAATCCAGAGACTAATTAAAATTTACCTTGCGATACCTTTACCCACATATAGTTATTAAGTAAAAACTTTTGGAATTAATTAACTAACTTCTATCAACCAAAAATCTACGAATGTCATTTGATAAACCTGAGGTCGGTGGCAGAAATTTTCCCACTTTGCTACAGCCTACCTACCTGAGGTATTCAACAGTGTATTATAAAAAAATAATTCTTCAATTCATTGCTATAAAAACTGTCTGGAACTGCAGCAGCCTGGTATTTGAAGATATCTAGATTCATGTTCCATGGCCATGGCCATTCATATTTGTTTTAGAATAAATGATCTCATCTCCTTTAAAAAAACAAAAAAGAACAAAATACGAATGGGAGCAAATATGGAGATAAAGTGTAGATCAGAGACGGAAGGAAAGGCCATCCAGAGACTGTCCCACCTAGGGTTTTATCCTGTATACACTTACCAAACCCAAACACTATTGTGGATGCTAAGAAGTGCTCGCTGAAGGATCCTATGAGACCCTGCCAGAGCCTTACAAATACATGTGCGGATGCTCTCAGCCAACCATTGGACTGATCGTGGGGTCTCTAATAGAGGAGTTAGAGAAAGGGCTGAAGAAGTTAAAGGGGTTTGCAACTCCATACGAAGAACAACAATATCAAGCAACCAGACCCCCAAAGCTCCCAGGGACTAAGCCATCAACCAAGGAGTACACATGGCTCCATCTGTCTATGTAGCAGAGGATGGCCTTGTCATGCATCAATGGAAGGAGAGGTCCTTGGTCCTATGATGATCGATAGATGCCCCAGTGTAGGGGAATCAAGGACAGAGAGGTGGAAGTAGATGGGTGGATGGAGGAACACCCTCATAGAAGCAGGGGGAGGGAGGATGGGATAGAGGCTTCCAGAAGGGGGGTAAACCGGAAAAGAGGATATATTTGAAATGTAAATAAAGAAAATATCCAATCAAAAAACCAATTCTCTCTCTCTCTTTCTCTCTCTCTACCCTATCCCTCTCTCCAACCCCCACTCTCTCATACACACACGCACACAAACACACACACTTGTAACCAGTAAATACGAAAACATTCTCAAGTCAGTAATTATTAAAAATGTAAATTTTCTTTTATTTATTTATTTTTAGTTATAATCTTTTTGCTGAAAGTTTTATTGGCAGTAGGAGTTTCCCAGTGGAATTTTTAGGGTCACTTATGTATATTATTATATAATCTGCAAATAAAGATGCTTTGACTTCTTCCTTTCCAATTTGTTTCCCTTTGATCTTTTCTCATTCTGTTGCTCTAGCTATGACTTCAAGTATTATATCAAGTATATATGGAGTGAGTGGACAGCCTTGCCTTTTTCTGATTTTAGTGAAAGTTCTTTGAGTTTCTCTCCACTCAACTTGATAAAGGCTATATGTATGCTGTAAACTGTCTTTATTATGTTTAGATATGTCTCTATATCCCTAATCATTCCAGGACTTTTGCCATAAAGATGTGCTGGATTTTTGTCAAATGCCTTTACTGCATCTAATGAGATGAGCATGTGGGGTTTTTTTCCCATTTGTTTAGTGAATTGTATTGATTGATTTTCATATACAGAATTATCCCCCCATCTCTGGGGTGAAGCCTACTTGATCATGGTGAATGATCTTTTTCACGTGTTCTTGGATTTGGTTTGTAAGTATTTTATTGAGTGTTTTTGCATCTATGCTCACGAGAGAAATTGGACTGTAATTTCCTTTCTTTGTAGAGTCTTTGTGTAGTTTCAGTCTCATGGGAACTATGGCCTCATAGAATGAATTGGGCAAAGTTCCTTCTGTTTTTATTTTGTGGAATAATTTGAGTACCACTGTCATTAACTTGACTTTGAAAGTC
The DNA here is from genome assembly GCF_000001635.26 of Mus musculus. NCBI lineage: Eukaryota > Metazoa > Chordata > Mammalia > Rodentia > Muridae > Mus > Mus musculus. The sequence goes on along the minus strand of NC_000079.6, from coordinate 21,597,466 downwards.
TAGTAGAATACTTCTTTAAAAGTATCTGGCCCTGGGATGTTGTTGTTGTTGTTGTTGTTGTAGAACTTTTAATGTCTGCTTCTATTCACTAGGGGAGATAGATGTATTTAAATTACTTATCCCTGACATTGATTTAACTTTGGTAGGTGGTATCTATAGAGAAAATTGTTTCTTTTAATTAAGTATAGGATTTTAAAAGTATGTCCTTATGATTCTCTGGATTTCCTCAGTAACTGTTGTTATGCCCTCCTTTTCATTTCTGATTTTGTTAATTTGGATATTCTCTCCCCACCTTTTAGTTAATTTTGATATGGGTTTGTAAATCTTATTGGTTGCTAGATACCATGGCTTTGTTCTAGGGAGTGGAGTCTAAGTACTTTGCAGATGGCTGCCCTTGTGGGAAAGACTCAAGGAGACACTCCTGTGTGCCTAGCATAGACCAGTGAGACAGAAGCTACCACCTCTGCTGTCTTTCCTGGGACTGAGTGGGTAATCCCTTTTCCCCACTATTATACTATGTATGCTCTTAGTAGCTTTTTCTACCACTTTGTCTGTACTGGATGTGATAATGGCATGATAGAAATTTCTTAATAATTATAAGGTAGATTTTATTTAAAATATATGATGGAATTGATAGTATGATTATTGAATCAACTAGAGAAGGTTTTATGAAGAACAGAGTAGAAATCATGCAGTTTCCCTGGGACACATAATTATTCTCAGAAAAGTACATAAAGCACACTTACTCAGAGAGTAGCCTTTGCAAGAATGGATTGGGGAAGTTAATGAATATACATGAACATGAATTCAGGAACAAGGAACTCATCTATGTAGATGCCAAAACCTCAAGTAGTTAGAAAATACAAAAAGTTTGTCGAGAATCTACCAGATCTCCTGCCAACCAAATAAATTTTCTTATTATGGCCATGATAGTGCAGAACAGAAATAAAGATATTGTGAGTGTAGGCTCAGATGAAAACTTGTAGTATGTGTTTAAGACACATTGTGCTTAGCACAGTGATCATAGAGACGTGCTTAATTATGAGCCCATAAGGTTAAATATCTGCCTGGGGAAACAAAGCATAGGAGAAGCAAACATAATAAAAACTTTGGAGAGTTATGATCTGCTTTCTTGGAACATTTGAGGAAATAAAGTTGAAACCGTATGCGTTTATGACTTTGAAATGAAATAACTAGAGAAGCTTGAGCTATTCAGGACTGCCTGCAATAAGCTGGTAGTCATCTCCTTCTTAATGACAATACTACATCTACATCCTTGGGGTCTTCAAAATCCACTAGAGCTGGACTCTAACAATTGATTTTCTCAAAGAGCCAACTCTTTGACTCATTGATTCTTTGTATTGTTCTTTTTGTTGATCTCCAGATTATTTGTTTGAGCTTTTTGTTTGTTGATTTTTAATGTAGGCACTTAGTGCTATGAAGTTGGCTCTTAGAACCACTTTCATTGTGTTCCATAAGTTTGAGTATGAGGTATATTCATTTTCATTGATTTCTACAGTCTTTAATTTCTATATTTTTGTTTTGACACATTTTTCATCCAGTAGAGAGTTGTTCAGTTTTCTCAAGTTGGTAAGCTTTCTGTTGTTTCTGTTATTGTTGATATCCAGCTTTAATCTGTGGTGGTCAGATAGGACACAGGGGGTTATTTCAATTTTCTTGTATCTGTTGAGATGTACTTTGTGTCTGGGTATGTGATCAATTTTGAAGAAAATTCTATGAAGTGAAGAGAAGAAGGTATATTCTTTTGTGCTGGGCAAATGTTCTGTAAATATGTTAGGTCCATTTAGTTTATATGTCTTTATTCTAGCATTTCTCTGTTTAGTTTTTGTCAGATGATCTACTGGTGAGAGTGGACTACTGACTTCTTCCACTATCATTGTGTAAATGTAAATATGTAATTTAAGCCATAGTAGTGTTTCTTTAACAAATTTAAGTGCCCTTGTTTTTGGAGCAGATGTGTTAAAAATTGCAATATCATCTTGGTGGACTTTTCCTTTGATGAATATGTAGTGTCCTTCTCTATCTCTTCTGATTAGTTTTTGTTGGAAGTCAATTTTATTATATATTAAAATGGTTACATCAGCTTTTTTTTTCTTTTATCCATTTGCCTGGAATATCTTTTTCTACCCCTGAAGACAATGTCTATCTTTGAGGTTGAGGTGTGTTTCTTGAATGAAGCAAAAAGATGGGTTCTATTTCACATAGCTTGTTAGTCTGTGCCTTTTTATTGAGTAATTGAGACCATTGATACTGAGAGATACCAATTACAATAAATTGTTGGTTGCTGTTATTTGTTTTTGGTATTGGTGATGGTGATGGTGTGTATGTGTATTTGGGTATGTTGGAGTGTGGGAGTGTGGGGATGTTTCCCTTCCTTTGACTTTGGTAGTGTTTTGTGGTTGTTTTTAGCCTCCTTAATGTGAATTTTTCCTTCTAGCTCCCTCTGTAGGGCTGAATTTAGGAAGACTGACACTGGTGTTTTGCTGCAGAGTTGGGTCTGAAAGTGTGAGGTTGAATCTGAGGTAACAAAAGCAAACATCAGCAGGAAGCCTATCTGGCTTTCTCAGGAAATATAAATATTGCTTACACTTGATTTCATCATCGAATATCTTATTTTTCTCCCTCCATGGCAATTGAAAGTTTTGCTGGGTATAATAGTCAGGGCTGTTGTCTGTGTTCTCTTAGAGTCTGCAGCATATCTGTGCTGGACCTTCTGGCTTTTAGAATATACACTGAGAAGTCAGATGCAATTCTAATAGGTCTACCTTTATATATTAGTTTATATTTTCCCTTGTACCTTTTAAATATTCTTTGTTCTGGACAAATGCTTTGATGAGTGAATTTTCTTTTCTGATCCAATCTATTTGGTGTTCTGTATGCTTCTTGTACCTTTATAGTTATCTCCTTTAGGGTAAGAAAATTTTCTATAATTTCATTGAGAATATTTTCTGGGCCTTTGAGCTGGGTTTCCTCTCCTTCCTATATTCCTATTATTCTTAGGTTTGGTCTTTTCATAGTATCCCAAATTTTCTGGATATTTTGTGTCAGAAAATTTTTAGACTTAACCTTTTCTTTGACGGATATATCCATATTTTAATCATATCTTCAACACCTAGATTCTTCTATCTCCTGTTTTCTGTTGGTCAAGCTTCCCTATGTAGTTCCTGTTCAAAATTCCCTTTTCATTTCCAGAATTCCCTCAGTTTGGGTTTTCTTCATTGAGTCTACTTCCATCTTCAGGTATTGAACCATTTTATTCATTTCTCTGCCTCTTCATTTGTTTTCCTGGATTTCTTGAGGTCTACTCATTTCCTTACACTATTTCTTTGTGTTTTCCTGGATTTATTTAAGGGATTTATTCATGTATTCTTTAAGACATTGTACCATTTTCAAACAGGGTTTTTAAGGTCTTTTTCTTGGGCTTTAGTCATATTGGAATGTTCAGTACCTTTGTGGTTATTTTGCTGATTTCCAAGAGAGACATCTTGTTCTGAATGTTATTGATTGTGTTTTTATGCTTTCATCTAGGAATCCAGGATTGGGATGATTATAGGTGTGGCTGCTTTTGTCTCTATTGGATGAATGTTTTGTCTCTTGGTTTCTGTTTCCTCCTTGGACTTTAAGAAAATGTAGCAGCTATGAGCTGCCTGGTAGAAAATTTTCTGTGGACCTATTTCCCTGGCCTGCTCAGCTGGTGTGTTCCCAGGGAATTCCTACTAGTATTGGAGGCTGAGATAATGGCATGAGCTAGGGGGAAAAAGGTTGGAAAAGAAGTTCTTTGTCAACCTTTGGGGATGAGGCAATCAAGGAAAGGGAGACAACAACGGGTTTTCAGGGGTGAGGATGGGTATCATTGCATCAGGAGTCACAGAATGAGAAATGTGGATAGAGAGGGCCTTGGGTTATCAGGGGTGCCTGCTTGGGTTGGAAACTAGAAAATAGAAAATTGGAGGAAAGGTCTTTATAAGATTATGGATTACAGGTGATAATCAAGTGAATTTTCATGACAAGGAACTAGTTGCGTTAAGAAAAACCTATAATTTAATCACTTTGAATTGGTGGGAACAGCAAGAAACCATTTTAAAGCCTTGACAACGACACTGTTTACTTAATATTTTCTAGAGCAAGCCATAAAATTATTATGCTAATATTCAAGATTATTAAATTTGGGTTAAAAGATGTATATATCCCTGGTGAAATGTAGGCAGGAAATTATGTTGGCTTCATGTCATTTTTTGTTTGTTTGTTTGTTTGTTTATATTGCCTTTTTAAAATTTCACTTCATTTCTTGTGAGAAATTCATCTTAGTGTTAAGAGTTGAATATGGTTTGTTCTCTCCAAAGCTCCTATTTAATTTGTCTGTTTGCTTGCTTGTTACAAAGTTTCTTCCTGTAGCTCGGGCTTTCCCAAACGTTATGTAGCTGAGGCTGACTTTGAACTCATTATCTTCCCAAGTTCACCTACCAAATGAAGAAATTAGTCTTGTGCCACTACACCTGGTCACATATTTAAATTTAATCAAATTATATGATAGTAGGAGGTGAGACCATGTAGTAAAACCTGTAAGAGATGCTTACAAATCTTGTACGTGTTACAGATATTTACATATTCTCATATTTTATACAATAATAATATAATAACCATGCCTGTGATTAATCAAATTAAATTGTTCATAGGTTATCTTGGGAATTGTCAAAATTCACTTCTCAGGCTCTGTCATGTTTTATCTCTCACTACCCTAACTCTGGCATAAAGAAGGCCATCACCAGATGTGGCCCCTTGATCTTGGACTCAATTCACAATCAAATCTTTTCTTTCCTAGGGTGTGGTATTGTGCTATTAACAACAGAAAACAGAGTATACAATAAATTAGAACTTTTGAAGATTTTTTTAATTGTTTTTTTTTTTTGTGAGTTTCACGTCACGTACTCCAGTCCCACTCATGCTCAACTTCCTGTCCCCTCAAACCCACTTTTTGCCCTTGGAACCACTCCCCCACCCCCAAAATAAACACACACACATGCGCGCACACGCATAAAAAACATCTCATCATGGGAGCTGTAGTATGGTCAGATATATCCTCCAGTATGCCCCTCTGTCCACACATTTTCACTTTCTAGTGTCCATTGCAATGAGTTTGCTTCAAGCTCTCTGGCTTCTGTGACACCATCAGTATTGGATTCTCACCAAATCTCCTCCTAGTTAACCTGTTGTAGCTCTGAACACTGGAAATCCTGCAGCTTTGGATCAGCAGCACTGGCCCTTTCACATGTTTCAAACATTCACAGATGATATAGATTTTGAGGTGGGTCAATTTAGAGCCCTGGATCTGGGCCTGAATGGTATCTGAGCTGGTCAGCAGGCCAGATCTCCCTTATCTTCACCAACACAATGAAATTTCCAGCACTGCTCCAGGTAGGACACCCAATGCTACCATCTGCAGATAGCAGGGTCAGTTCTCCTGCTCTCACGACTTTGGTGTCAGCTGACCAGCACTCATGCCTCCTGGGCCAGTCCCACTGTGCTGCTCAGTCAGAGGTGCAGGGCCCACTCTCCTAAATGCTGCAGCTTGTGAGGGCCTGGGCCAGCCCTCTCACACTCACACACCCTCAGGGTCAACTCACCCACACCCCTGCTACCAGGGCCAGCTGCACTGTGCTGTCTGGGAGAGGCTTAGGGCCTTACCCTCCCAAGTATTGGCACCAGCTCTCCAGAGCACCACAGCTAGTAAGGGGCGTGGCCAGTTCTTCAAAGTCCCTGGACATCATGTGGTCTGCAGATGCTTCCCAGACCAAGGGCATTCCCATGTTCTCTAATGGTAATATGAAACACAGACATCGACACTGACCCCTGCCACTGCATAGGCACAGACCCAAATATATCTCTCGATGGCAGTGTAGGCTGGGACTTTACCATGGCCCCACATAGTAGGGCTGGCCACTCACAACAGGCGACACCTCTCCACCCTTGTATCTTCAGTTCCATCTTGCTTCGTAATGATCAGCTGCTCCACTTCTCTCTCTCTCCCATCTATGCACCCAATGCTTGCACACTGTGGTGGTTCTTGATGCAGGCTGGCCACACAGCTCATGGGTCGCTGGGTGACATCCCCCACCAAGCAGGTGACTATGGCTCACCTGTGTTGTGTGCCATAGGACGGCAGGCCTGTGAGTGGCATGGTAGTCCATAGGTCTCCTCCCCACATGCTTTGCTGGTGGTAGGCAGGGCTCTGCGTGTTTATGCTCACCTCCATGCCCTGGGACAGAGAGCAGATCTGTGGGCATCTTTCTCTGCCTACACCTTGTAGCATGGCTGAATGCAGGTCTGTCTATCTTCCTCCTCCTGTGCTGCACTGTGCTGCCTGGGTTGGATTGGATTGGATTGGATTGGATTGGATTGGATTGGATTGGATTGGATTGGATTTTTATGTGGTTTAGGCATAAAACAACTTTGGCCACCAAACCAGACATTAAGCTAGGACGAACAAAGAACTGGTATCTGCTCTGCCCCTGACTGATACAAGAGCATCACCACCAACAAGCATCACCATAGGAGGGGGTGGGGTGTGGGGAGTGGAGGTGGTAATGAGAATCTCCTCCTCCTCCTCTTACTCCTTCTCTTCCTCCTTCTCTTTCTCTTTCTCTTCCTCCTCCTCCTCCCCCTCCTCCTCCTCTTCTATTACTTAATTTATTTACCTTGCATTCAGACCACTGCTTCCCTCTCCTCCAAGTCCCTCCCTTTCACCCCCCCCCCTTCTCAGAAAAGAGGAGGCCTCCCATGGATATCAACCTGCCTTGGCATTTCAAGCCCCAGTAGGACTAGGTACATCTTCTCCTATTGAAGCTAGATAAGGCAGCTCAGATAGGGGAAAACAATCAAAAGTAGGCAGCAGACTCCAAGACAGCCCTGCTCTTGCTGTTAGGAGTCCCACATGAAGACTAAGCTGAACAACTGTTGCATATATGTAGAGGGCCTAGGACTGCCCCATGCATCCTACTTGTTGATTCCGTTTCTGTGGGTCCCATGAGCACAGGTTAGTTGATTCTGTAGGTTTTCTTGTGGTGTTCTTGACCTCTCTGGCTCCTTCCTCCCCTCCTACATAGGATTCCCCAAACTCCATGTAATGTTTGGCTGTGGATCTCCGCATCAGTTTCCATTAGTTACTTGGTGACAACTCTCAGATGACAGTTATGCTAATGCTTTCTGTTTGGCAGGTGAAAGTTAGTAAGATTATAAAAATTATTGTAACTTTTTACCCAGCTGGATATACCATTTGGTGGTGTCCAGCAGAAACCCAGAAACTTCCATTCCTCTCATTTCCTTTGCTTTTATTCACTTAATCTCTTGAATGTTATTTCCAAATTGTTACAAATTGCCTTGGAAAAGTTCAAAGTATTTCATGAATTTAATGTTAATTTTATAGTCTAACAAATAATAATTATTAGACATGACTAGAAATCCAATGGAGAATAATTAAAATGTCCTTTACTCTCTTAGAATTCCTGGAGTCATGTGGGAGGAAACAATAACAAGTTTTCCACAGGAATGCACAATCACAACCTACCATAACTCCAACAAGTGAGCACAAGAGACATGCTTCAGGGTACTGCAGGCTAGGGATGGTTCTATGCTCTTTATCCATGAAATCATTTAGTATTCACAAAATAACTGATTGGGTTTTGTATTGTCATTATGAGAAAGCTGTGAAATTAAAGGTTAAGTAATGTGGCTACCATTGAACCATTAAATGGTGTAGAGGAACTTGACACATTCCCTGAACTCTCTGTGAGTTTTCGCCATAAGCTACAACAGCTTGGTGCAAAGTCTATAGTCACAGAGAATAAGGTGTTGCAACAAGATGTGAATATAGGTGTCTTGATTAGGGTTTCGTTGCTCGGAAAAGACACCATGAACAAGGCAACTCTTATAAAGGACAACATTTAATTGGGATTGCCTTATGGGTTCAGAGGTTCATTCCATTATCATCAAGGCAGGAATCATGGCACAGTCCAGGCAGGCATGGTGCTAGAGGAGTCAATAGTTCGACACCTTGATCCAAAGGCAGCCTGGAGAAGGCTGTCTTCTGCCCTGGGCAGATCTTAAACATGGGAACTCTAAGGTCACCCTCACTTCCTCTAATAATGCCACACCTACTGATAGTGTCACTTCCCATAGGCCAGGCCACCACAGTAGGTTAAAAAAAACTTAATTAAAGAAACTGAAATGGTAATCAAACAGATAAGGTGCATTCAGGTAAAACAGCAAAAAAGAGAATGAATCATAGTTCAGAGACTATCAATTCAAAAGAGCTGGGAAGAAAATTCCATGTGATAGGTTTTAGATAAGGACATGTGATGCAAATGGGTGAGACAGGAGATTAGAACCAATCCACAGGGGGGCAGTGAAGAACACACCAGGAAACTCGTGTTTTGAATGTTACAGAAAGGTATTGCAATGCTACATGCACTATAACGAAATGACACAGGCTAAAAAGTTTATAAACACAAGAAACTTTATTTTTATAGCTGTAGAAATTCACAATCAGGGGGACTAGCGAGCATCACTGTACTCTGCTGTAGGACATTTTCTGTGATAGAGATAAATGATAATCACTCAAGTTAATGTGGTGCTCATGAACTCATGCTTGCCTCTTACTGAGCCCTTGCTCAGTAAGAATTTAGTACAGTTGGTTGCCCTTCAACTGTTCATTCTTCAAAGTCATAAAGATGAGTGAATACTTAGAACTTCAGCAAACTCAGTCATATAATAAAATATATATTCTAATTCCTTATAAGCATAATTAAAATAATATTTTATCACCTCAAACATCTGGTATGCTATCTTATTTCACATCATAGTTCTAAGATAGATCTTTAATTTGTACTTCAGTCTAAATACTTGTGTTTCCTAAAATTTGCATGTTATAACCCTAACCTAACCTTCAATGTGATGTATTAGGAGGTGTACTAGTCAGGGTTCTCTAGAGAAACAGTGTAGTAATATAGTAAAGCCCTTATATCTGGGTTTCAGTGAAACATAAAGACTTTGAGTCTAGCTTTGAGTGAAATGTTTCAGCAAAGCCTTTGCTATGTTTGGATCAATTAGAAGAAACTGAGGCACTGTTATGAGACTGAAGCTTGAAGAAATGTCTCTTTAGAGAATCTGCACTTGGTGCTATGTGAGAGCTTGCAGCTGCAGCGACCTTGGTCCTAAGATGCTCCTGACAAACCTGGAGTTCTTACTTCTGATTAGGGCTTGCCATGGTCAAAAGGGACTGAGATTTGTGTGCATTGTCTGCTCTCACGGGCAGCAAGGGCAAGCTAACTTTGGTAGCTGGAACCTTTCACAGCCCCAATTCACCTTGTGAGTAAAGTAACTGAAATGAGCTCGCCTGGATATCAATCTTTTCCATGAAGACTGAACCCCTCTGCTCCTCCAGGAAATAAAGGCTTAGAAGCTTGGTGAGCTCCTCTCTCTAGTGCAGCACCTATGACTAACATCAATCAATAAAACAGAAGTGGTAGAATTAATATTTATGTATGTATGGGATTTATTAGAACGGTTTACAGGCTGTGGTCCAGCTAGTACACCAATGGCTGCCTGCTAACAGAAGGTCCAACAATCCAATAGTTCTTCAATTCACAAGACTGGATTTCTCAGCTGGTCTTCAGTATACATTAGAATCCCAAAGAAATAGGCTTTAATGCCAATGAAAGAGTGGACTTGCAAATAAAGGCAAAAACAAGCAGGAAAAGAAAGCAACCTTCAGTCTCCCATGCTCCATATGGGTGACCAGCAGGAAGTGTGGCCCGTATTAAAGGTGAGTCTTCCCACCTCAAAAAAAAAAATCTGGATTTCCCACTTTAAATGATTTAATTTTAAAAATCTCCCACAGGTATATCCAGTCACTTAGGTGTTAGTTGATTCCAGATGTAGTCAATTTGAAAACTAAGAATGGCCACCATGGACAGTGTCATCTTTAATAATTATGTGATAAAAGTAGAGCCCTTCCAAGTGGGATTACTGCTTTTATAAGAACAGCCACAAATATTTGGGCTGGATAGATGGACAACTGAGCAACTGAGCATTTATTGTCCTTCATGAGGACAAGAGTTCAGACAATCCCTCTTTGTGCTCTCACCATTAAAGGTGGGAGAACTAGTTAAGGCATAGCTGGTTTTTAGGTAGATAGTCCTTGAACATGTTTACATGCAGATGTAAGAGAGTGACCCAATGGAGATGGAGCTAAGTGAAGCAGAGATGCAAGATTTTCATTTTGCTTCTAGTTATGAACCCAAGTAATGAATCAATGCTTCCTAGAAAAAAACCTCCGATATATTATTTTTATACCAAGTAATCAGTCTATCTTACTCCAGCCTGAGAGTTTGCTATGGGATTTCTAATAAAGTTGTTGAAGTTTTTATTATGTAAGTGGAGTCACTGCCGAGTGTCACAGGCTGTTCATAAAGTTCTTGTTTTATAATTTAAATTCTCTGTAATAAAATATGAAAGAGAAAATATAACTTAGAGTAACTGTGCTTAAATGGTATTTGCTTGATTGAACAATCTATCATTTAGAGAAATATGATAAATATCTTCCACTGTGAAGAGGAAGGGGGTGGTTGATAGGTTAGGAGCTTTTGTTTTAGCTTTTTATATTTATGTATGTAAGTCCTTTGCCTATATGTATATATGTGCACCATGTGTGTGCCTGGTGCCCTGTGAGATCAGAAGAGGTTATCAGATCTCTGGAACTAAAGTTAGGGCTAGTTATAAAACCATGTGGGTGCTAGTAACAGAACCTAGGTCCTCTTCAAGAGCACTCAACCAACACTTCAGCTCTGAATATGAGTTTTTAATCTTCCTCTAAAATCTGAGACTCTGATTTTTTAAAATGTATTGTTATTAGTTACATAGAAGACTAAAGGTATTTTTTTAACTCCCGTTCATGGAAAAGCACAATTTTTCCATGAACAGGATTTAAAATTTTTTCCACTAACATTTCGTTATCTTACAGTTTAACTTTTATGATGCCTGTATAAGTGAGGAGTTTAGCTCCAAGCCAAGGTCTAAAGCATGATTTACTAGAGTCAACCAGAGGCAGTTGAAAGGCTTTGCCTGTGTTAAATAAATTTTCTGTTAAACAAAATCATGAAAAGCCATTATTGTGGGCTGAGTTTCTCTATTGGGCCCTAACAAAGCAGACCAAATAATTTATTAATAATAATAACAATAATAATAAGAGTCACTTGTGTTAACTGCCATATAGTCAAAAACCAACAAAAAACATTTTTTTTTAAATCCTAAAATAGATCAGATTCTTCTGAAACCACAAATGTCCCATTGAAGTGAGTCAGCATAATTAGGAATCATTCTGCATTAACCCTTAATAAAAATAAAAATAAAATAAAATAAAAATAAAAATAACCTGTCAGTCACCTTTCTGTAACTGTAAAGCCTGGGGCAATCAACATATAAGGAGGATAGGTTTATTTGGGCTAATGGTTTCAGTTCATGACTGGCTGGCTCCATCAATTTAAGTGATCCAATACACCCCAATATCCTGAGGGAAGCATAAGATGCAGAGAAACAGCTCAGGTAATGGAAAGCAAAAGACAGAAAGGGGAATCTTCAAAGGTTTCACTCTGCCTCCAAGAGTACATAATCTACCATATAAACACCTCCCACAAGGGCCCACCTTTTTGAAGGTTACCATGTCCCAAGAATACCATGTGTCTACATAAACCTCAGACATTTGAATGCTCTGTCCCCACTTGTTGCTGCTATTCTAAGATGCTTAAATTATATGGCCCTGCTGAAGGAAGTGTGTCACTGGGGATAAGTGCAGCTTGCAGTTCTAGCTGCCATACTTGCCCACCATGATGCTAATGAACTATAGCCCCTTTGTAACAATAATCCATATAAACTCTTCCTTCTATAAGTTAACTTGTTCAAGGTGTCTTTATTACATCAACAGAAAAATAATGAAGACACCAACCTAGGTTCCATGCCTGCACCATATGGACCCTAGGGAAATCACAAAAGAACTAAAGTCTATCAGGAACCTAAAATGATCTAGTGTTAGCAGCCTTTGTTTGTTTGTTTGTTTGTTTGTTTGTTTGTTTGTTTTAATGCTGTTCCCTTTCCTGACTTCAAAATGCTCTTCTCTGCTATTGTCCACTGTAAACCCTCCCAGCTGCTGCCCTAAACAGGTCTGATGACGACGCACTCCTGTGATCCCACAACCCAAGAGGTGAAGCAGGAGGATCAGACACTCAAAGCTGTTTTTAGCTACTTAGTGAGTTTGATTCTGGCCCAGGCTACCTGAAACTATATCTCAAAAATTCAAATTCATTAACTAATTAAAAGCAAAAAAAAAAAAAAAAAAAGAATGACAAAGTAACTTATTCAGGAGGTGAGCTGTCCATAATTCAGAAGTGAAAAGACATCTGGAACTCTGGAATAAAACTCTTATTAAAATTAGTGAAATTGACACTTTCTTTTGTGTGGTTATATAATGGGACTGTCTGTAATTGTCTAGGGGAGTGCTGAATTTGTTCCCTGGCACTAGCAAAGAACTGAGCAATCAGGGAAAACAGAAGCCTCAGGAAAAGGGAACAATATGGCTTTATATATTTGAATGGGAGGAGCTTAGGGCTGGAAGTTGGCTCAACAGAATCTATCCTGAATGTTTTATAGGGCCCCTGGCTATTTCTTCTCTCTGATTGGTCCTCTTTATATATCTGGTACCCAATCCCATGCCTTTCAGCCATTCTTCCCATAATGTATTTAGAATAAGAAGCAGCCTGCTGAGGAAGCTCACCTTCCAGTTCTCAATAGAGAAATACCATCTAGCTCTCCCTCAATTGTTCCACTCTGAGATAAAAAGAAATAAAGATGAGTATTCGACCACGAAGTGTGCCTTACATGGCTTACATGCAAATCTTCTGTACAGACTAGCGTTCCAGGCCAGTGAGGTGGCTGCGAGGGTGAAAGTATTCCTGGATCCCACAATGCAGAGCGCATCTGTTCCTGCGGGTTATCCTCTGACTTCCACACACAATAAACGTAACAAAATGTATCAAAAGTTAGAATTTCATTAATGTTATCATTATAATCTTATTTGGACAGATCAAATTTCACCTCTTTGCTAAAGCACTCTGGACCTAGGAGATTGGTCTATCAGACATTTTAAGGGAGGAAAAAAATTAAAAGGTAGAAAGAACTTCTTTGGTTTTGTGTTTGGTTTCTTATGAACCTAAGGACTGTGAGCGAGTAATGGCCAGGCCAAGGACTCTAGGGCTTTAGACCCATGAGAAACTAGAAAGGTCATTCCCAATATGAGCCAGGCTAGTAGAGATGGTGAAGCTTTCTCCCGGGGTCTGAGTGGAATCGAGTGACCACCATGCACCCAAACTAGCAACTGTGACTTCCTCCTTCTAGGCATCTACAGACTAAGACCACTTCCCTACAGACAACTGCTATGGAAATTAGCCACCCCCTCCCTGTTACCGATCAACTCTTTTGTGACATTTTGGTTTTTCATTTCTTTAAGGCCTTCCTAACTCAAAAATAATATAGCTGTTCTGATGTGTATTTCTTGAAATTTTTAGAGATTTCAAACTATACGAATTTTTTCTGGATACTGAAAAATACATTTCCAAATTTATTTCATCATCTTATAGTTAATTTCATCAAACTCCAAAATTCATGATAGGAGATAGACACATATCTCAGTGGTTAAGAGCAGTTGCTAAAGATTATATGCCCCAACACAGGGATATACCAGGCCCAGGAAGCAGGAGTGGGTGGGTTGGAGAGCAGGGTGGGGGGAGGGTATAAGGGACTTTTGGGATAGCATTTGAATTGTAAATGAAGAAATTATCTAATAAAAAATTGTTAAAGAGAGAGAGAGAGAGAGAAACTAGAAAAGCCATTCCCAATATGAAGATACCAACTTAGGTTCCATGCCTGCACCATATGGACCCTAGGGAAATCACAAAAGAACTAAAGTCTATCAGGAACCTAAAATGATCTAGTGTTAGCAGCCTTTGTTTGTTTGTTTGTTTGTTTGAGAGAGAGCAGTTGCTAAGAACTCGAGTTTAATTCCCAGCACCCATATGGTGGCTCACAGCCATCTCCAATTCCAGTTCCAGGGGATCTGGAACCCTTCTGACCTCTGCTAGCTCCTGTATGTATGTTGTGCACAGAGAAATACTCACATATGCCTATAAGAATAATCACATAACTAAAATTTTAAAATAATAAAATAAAATTCACCATAACATTGATCTTTGTAGACATTTATTTCTGCCACACTGAGCTGTTTACCTCTTTTTGTTTTACTATCACAGATTAACATTATTATAATTGTTCCTTATTCTTATTTCTGTATGTTTAATGAGTTCTAACATTTAGTTTTACTAAATGGTATAATACTACCTTATTATGGGTTGTAGCTTAACTCAGTGGAAAAATCTCTTGCCTGGTATATAGTATGCCTTCATTTAGTTCCCAAACACTTCTCTCTCTCTCTCTCTCTCTTTCTCTCTCTCTCTCTTTCTCTCTCTCTCTCTCTTTCTCTCTCTCTCTCTTTCTCTCTCTCCCTTTCTCTCTCTCCCTTTCTCTCTCTCTCTCTCCCTTTCTCTCTCTCCCTTTCTCTCTCCCTTTCTCTCTTCCCTTTCTCTCTCTCCCTTTCTCTCTCTCTCTCTCTCTCTCTCTCTCTCTCTCTCTCTCTCTCTCTCTCTCGATTCACCAGTGTTCCTAAACACAAAGAGGACATCAGCTATAAAGCAAGGCAATGTGTGTAAAATATAGACAATATTATTAATAAAAAGGCACCTGTTTTGATTAACTAACTGTGACAAACCATGCAAAAACTGGCACATTTTTTTGCCCTAGATGATCTTAGTCTGTCAACACTGTCAGGATGATTCCTGGGAAACAGCTTTTCTAGCTTCTAATGTTTTTTTATAAAGCAGTGTATCAGATCATCATGTCTCTCCAGGAAACAATACACAACTACATACACATGCATAACTCAGATACATACATTTTCTTCCCTTATTGTTTATCATATTTTGATGGTTTAAAATATTGTGGGAATGTTATTCTTTGAATATTTGATAAGATTATTCATAAAACTGTCTATGTGCCTCCTAAAAGACAGACTTAAGTATCCAATTGCTTTTAAAAAGAACTATCTACTGAATTAAATATTTCATTTGGGAATCCAACCTTGCTCTTTTTCATAAAACAAAAAAGTTAATATAGACTTAAGTCAAATTATGAATTTATACTGCTGTTTTCATCAGATAAATGTTTCTGTTTGTCATGATTATTGGCTGTTGATAAGAGCTCATTCTTGTCCATATAACGATAAACTGCATACCATCATTTGAAATCATTACAAAATTTTTAAATGTAAAGTACGTCTGGCATCTAAAAGAACACAGAATATATTGGTCAAATCTCAGGTCTGGCTAAATTTCTTCAGCCTCAATGATAAGCTAAAATAGTTTCATATCTTATTCAAAATAAGTTCCGCCACCAAGTATGCTCACAGTCTAAAAGAAGTATGATGTTAGCATTCCTTAGTTATGTCCCACTGGTCTTTCTTTCTGGACAGAACAGCAAACTTGTCTAATTGCTACAATGGAGGACATATTCCCAATGGCCTCAGTAAAGAGAGTGAGACAGCTGTAGTTCTCCAATTTGAGTTTCATAAAGATTTTAGATATAAATTGTCTCTACTACTTCTCTATCTTTCTTTAGGAGCTTTGGGGTCTCCTCCCAGACTCCTGGGGTGGAGTGTGCTGAAGCCCACAAAGGGCTGCTGCTTCACCAATGGGGAGAATGCACTGATTTGGTGAGAATCCTGCCTCTGTACCTGAGCTCAGCATCACTGAGAACCTAAGCATCCTGAGGTCAGGATGTAGATGAGAACAGAGTGCATCTCGTTGGTGACTGGGTGCTCATTCATAATGACCATCCTGTAAGCTTTATTCATGCAAGTTGTAAGGCGAAGACACAGAAGGTAAGATAGCCTCAAGAACAGACCCCACCGGTAAGCCTCCTAGGGCTAGTACTAATTACCAGAAGATATTTAATAAAAAGAAGTAATAAATGCTGGTATCATTTCCTTATGGATTAGAAGAGGTGAGTGATTAATAATGCTGGTCCCTTATTGCCTTATCTTCTAAAAGTAAACTAATAGCTTTTCTTAATCTGGTTTATTTAACTATCAACCATAAAAATATGACTGGCAACTGTGTGTAACAGTACATTATGTACCTGTTCCGTGAAGTGACTAGGGAAGAAAAGAAAGTAATTAGGGATCTTCAAAGAAAGAAATACTAGAATGCAGTATAATGTTAAATATTGCTGGCATAGAGACAGGTTAGATCATTCTGAAGGAATAGACAAAATCATGCTTAGGAATCTCTCATCATTAAAGCTCAGAGCCAAGGATACCTTACAGTAGGTCTACAAAGCATACTGCCTAAGTCTAATCCTAGGGTGCATCTCTCTGTTCAAGATCAGCCTGGCCTACATACAGCCAGGGTTACATAAGGTGTACACACACACACACACACACACACACACACACACACAAAATTTAACTTAAAAAACAAACAATAATTCTGCATACCCATCAACTATAGATGGTGATTCCAGGAACACAAGTTATACTAAAATTCTCTAACTTTCAAGTTTAAATATCAAGAAAATTATATTAAATATCAATGTTTTAAAAAGTTGGAATTGACCTGGGCATGGTAGCTTACTCCTGAAATCCTAGCACTTAGGAAGCAAAGGTAGGAGGATTGCCATGGTTTCAATGCTAACATGAGGTTCCTAGTTAAGCTGCATACTAGCCTGAGGTACTATGTGAGACCCTGTCTCAGAAAGATGATGGCCTGCAGAGATTGCTCAGTGGCCAAGGGTATTTGTTACTCTAACTTGGGACCTGAATTCTGTTCCCACAAGGGGTAGTTCATAATTGCCTATAACTCCAGATTCAGGAGATCTGAACTCCACCAACACTTTCACACGCACATACATACATACATACACACACACACACACACACACACACACACACACACACACAATTAAAAGACGAAATCGTTTTTAAAGAGAGAAGTTAGAAATGCTATAAGAATAGAATACAGAGTCTTCATGAAACTTTGTACTCTTCTGGAACCCCAAATTAGCCTCATCATTACCCCAAAGTTGGATTTTCTCTTTTTCCTTCTATGTACACATCTGATCTGACATCTGTGTAATGACCAGACACAAACCTGCCAACCTGCCCCACTCCCTCCCTCCCTCTCACACCTGAGAAGTGTTCCTGGCTGTGGGTTCTTTTTCTAGCATGGGTTAATACCCACCCCCCATGCTTTTTATTGCCTCGGCCCCTCTTCTGGTAAAGTTTTGATCTGCGTTACCCCTTTTCCAAGGACACATGCCCCACCCCTGGCTTTTAGGTAATGTCTCTGTCTATATACATTATGCTGACATGATATAAACACTTTCCACTGTAACTCCTTATCCTTTCAGTGCCACTCTGAAGAGGCTCACAACCACACACATCCTGTTTGTTATATTACTTCCCGTGTTCGGTATCAGGCCAGTTGTGCATGCTCGACACTCATTCTCTGCTTTTGTTAGATGCTACTCTCTTCTATTCTGCACAAGTAGGAAAGATACTTACAGTTAGCTATACTATTACAGGGTGTTGGGGGAAAATGACTGCAATAGAAAAAGCAAACATTTTTTTTTTTAAATCAGAGGTTACTCACCGGAGTGGGGTGGGTAATAAGTGAGATCAAAAGCATTCTCACTTGTTGCTCTGGCAGGAAGAGAGAAGAGATGGGCTTGTAAAAGCGCGTTCAATGCTCAGCACAACAGAAGCTTGAAATACATCTTTTTTCCATTTCTCTACTGTTGGTGATTATAGGCCTAAAACTTACCTACTCTATTTAGAGGCCATGGGAACCTTACAAAATGGCTACAGGGAACTGCTTTGATGGCACAGGTTCTTGGAGAGGACCACCAACTACACGCAAACATGCTAGGGTATGTCCCATTAAAGCCCAGCAACTGCCCAAGAATAATATCAGAAATAAAACCATAATGATGAAAATAACTCTGAGTGTTTTGGTATTGGTATTATCAGGCAGATAATAAAAGACAAAACTGTTTAAACATATATAAAATTTTCTTAAGGTTGTCTTTCAACACACCTGGGATGAGCCTTGGCTTAAGTGAAAACGGACATGGCTTACATAGACTTACCCAGCATTCTCTACTATCTTCCCACGTTGGCAGAGACAATCATCAAGCCTGTGCATTCAGAGCACATTGCATCCCATGCTCCTAAATATCAGAACACATTTCACACCCAGATTTTCATAGAATTCTTTAAAAATTGTTCAGCCTCCTGAACCTAGCAGTTTCCCTTCACTTAATGATGAGCCAATGTGCTTGTGTACTGTTCGTTGATGAAAATACTGAGAATATGGCAGTTAAGTAATTCAGGATCATTCGAGTAGTGAAAAGCAATGTGGTTGAAACCTGTCCAGATTTGAAAACTGTTCACTTGCGTTTTGTAAGACTTGTTATATTATACTGCTCTGGTATATACATCTTATAGGCATATATGCTTGTCTGAGTTACTATACTAATCTTAAAATACATGTTTTATCAAAGTAATAAAGTAAGAAAATAACAAGAACAGTAACTCTATTAACAAAAGGAAATTTTTAGGGACAACCTCCTAACACTAAAATGTACACGCTGAGAATGAAGTTTTTGTCTTTGTGTCTTGTTTATGCTAATAGCTTTAAATATGTATCTTGATTCCTTAGATCTACCAACCTTAGTATCTGATTATGGACCATAATTAGTAATGGGAGAAATGTTATTGCTGTCACTATCTCTTTGACTGTGTAGCTTATATGATATGCTTAAACTTCTGTACTTCATTCAACACATCTACACTGCTTCCTGCCCCTCTTACTTCTCTTTCACCTCCCCTCTTATCACACACTTGAGTAATTAACTCCTGCCTTGTCAAAGTGATCTCAGTTCTTCAACATTTCCAACCCCATCACCAATAAAGCTTCAGATTAGTAAATTATCTTTAGAAAAAAATTCTGAGCAAACACTAGTCACCTGGATCTAAAGAAAACAGGAGCTGGGCAGTGGTGGTGCACACCTTTAATTCCAGCACTTGCAGAGGCAGGCAGATTTCTGAGTTTGAGACCAGCCTGGTCTACAGAGTGAGTTCCAGGATAGGCAGGGCTACACAGAGAAACCCTGTCTTGAAAGAAAGAAAGAAAGAAAGAAAGAAGGGAGGGAGGGAGGGAGGGAGGGAGGGGAGGGGAGGGAACAGGTACCTGGTAAGTAAAAGAGAAGAGGACCAGAAGTGTGCGCTACACTCACCGTATGTGTAGCCCTCTTCTGCCCCTGATATGTATTCTACCTGTAAATATTGCTTGAAGGTATTCACAAATTTCATCTATAGGGCTGGGGAAGTAGCTCAACTGCAGGGTGCTTAGCTACACACATGAAGCCCTGGACTCAATACAAAATGAAATTATACCTAGAGTTTTACATCTTCAACTGAAGGACAACCTGTAGCAATCAGTTTTTCTCTTTCGTGTGAGGTTTGTTTGTTTGTTTGTTTAAATCCAGCAATTTCATAATTGAGGAACAATTACATATCCTTTATTTGCCTTAGTTTCTCTCTTTCATGTGAGTTTTTTCTTTAAATCCAACAATTTCATAATTGATGAGTAATTGTATATCCCTTATTTGCCTTAAAAAACAAGTTTTAGACACAATTTTAAAAAGCCATCAAGTGAAGAGCTCAGAGTACTCTGCTCACTATAATGGAACCCAGTACTTCAGCTGGAGAATAATTAATGTTTTCTTTCTTGCTTAGAAAATTGTGGTTTTAAAGTCAAACTTGCCTGTGTTCAAATTCCGCATCTATAACTTCTAGCCACATACATATTGGTAAGTTATTTAATCTTGTGTACTAAAAATTCAGGAGTGAGGAGAAAAATGCTGCAGTCCAGTAAAATCCTCAACACTCAATAAAGGCTAAACAAAGTTGAGAGTCACCAAACATTCATTTTTGTGAGTTTTGATAAACAACTTTCTCTCACTAGTCTATAAACCAATGAGGTCAGTTACTATCTATTTTAAAAATTGTCATATCTCCAACATGGGACACATGTTTAATACATAACAGGATACTGATAAATATTTGCTGAGTATTTATGTTTATCTATACAAATCTGCTTAGAAATTGAACTATATATTTAAAGGATAATCTTTACTTCTCTGACCTAAAGCTATATCAACACTGAATCTGCAGAGACCTCTTAAAATCACTTGGAAGGTAAATTCGCCACAAAGCTTTTTTTTCTGACCACTTACAGTTGTAACTGATTTAAGCCGACCAAGATCAGTCAGTCTTTGCTGCCATCGCTGCTCAAATTACATTCTATCATGGGCAGAGCCTCCTGTTGATAACACAGACCTGGTCTGTCTTTTCTATCACAGTCACCGATAATATCTGTCGGGCTTATCATGTCCAAGCCACTTTACAAACACGAATATCAGTGTGGAAACACCAGGACATGTGAGACACTGTATTATGGGGCTTCTTCACTCTGACCTGACTCTCTGTGATGCCTTTAATACACACATGGCTTGAAATGATGATTTATGTAGAGGGAACTAGTTATGGTTGCTAGTTAGAGTAGTTACTGGTAGAATGATCTACCTGGACTTTTTTCATATTTGACAAATAGCTTTCTTGTCATGGAAACGGCCTGTTGTTTTTCAAAGATAACATAATGGTACTCTCTAGCAATGTATTAAAATATCTAATTCAAGCTTACTTGGAAATGTTTGTCATTTTAAAATTCAAAGTAAAGGCAGGTGATGGTGGCACATGCCTTTAAACCCAACCCTCTAGAGACAGAGACAGGCAGATCTGGTGTATAAGGTGAATTCCAAGCCATCTAGGGCTACACAAAGAATTCCTGTCTTTTAAAAAAAAAAAAAAAAAGACCCATTAAAATGTAATGTACTAAGAACAATAGGTTCATTCACAAAAGGAAGAAATTATTAACACATAATACTGTCTGAAACTTTGTATTATGTCTCTATAAATTTGTGAATTTATAATAATATAGGTGAGTGTATATTCACAAGAAGAGAAGTAGTAAGATAAAATAGTAGTAGTAAGTATAAAATAGAAAATAGTAAGTAAAATAGATAAAAAAAATCATAGTAAGATAAAGTTTATCATTTTCAGAAATTTTATATATTGCTGTGAACTCAATGGGTAAATAAAAAATGAAGGACTGTGCCTTCAATTCCAATAAATAAAATTAAATCCTGTCTTCATTATGCCAAAAGCTTTTGAGATCTGAAAACTTTTATAGGACCTGTGACTTGCTAGTTTAATTACAAAAAATAATGTTTTCTTAGATGCAGAAAGCTAGTAAGCATAAAGAATGTACCCACCTCTCCACAAATAATTTTACACTTAATATATCTCTTTGGCTCAAACATTTACCATATATTTAGAACAAAGAGTACAATAAAATAGACATATCTGTAAATTACTTAGCTCTCTAGTATATGTGAAATATTCTTAGGGATCACCTACCAAGAAAACATAACACCATGATAAAGTTACAAAATTCTGCTTCTTTGTAGAAAATTTAAAACTAAATCAATTCTCAGATACAATATTAAATGAAGGAGAATTCAGACATGGGGCTCCAGAGATGGCTCAGCAGTTAAGAGCCAGGTTTGGTTCCCAGTATCCACATGGCAGGCCACAATTGTTTGTAATTTCAGTTGCAGGGGATCCCTCACCCTTCTGTGAGCTCAAAGAGAACTACACTTACATACAGGCAGACAATCTCTCTCTCTCTCTCTCTCTCTCTCTCTCTCTCTCTCTCTCTCTCTCTCACACACACACACACACACACAAACTCTTCAAAAAGAAAATCAAATGGTGAAAATTTAAATACACTATGATTGGGGGTATATTATATGGGTATCTAAGAAATAACTGAAAGAAAGCACGTCAACAATTCTGCAGTAGTCTATTCCAGAATGTCAGTCATCTTTTCATGTTCATTCTACATGTGTGTTGTTCAAATATTCTATAATGCCCTGTATACCTTTGATATCCAAAAAAAAAAACAAAGAGCAAAAAACAAAAAAAAAACAAAAAAAACAAAAAAAACAAAAAAACAAAAACAAAAAAAACAAGGCCAATAAGAAACAACCTCCAAACCCAAACACTATGGCAGATGTCAACAAGAGCTTGCTGACAGAAGCCTGATATAGCTGTCTCCTGAGGGGCTCTACCAGTGCCTGGCAAATACAGAAGTGGATGTTCACAGTCATCCATTGGATGGAGCACAAGGTCCCCAATGAAGGAGCTAGAGAAAGTACCCAAGGAGCTGAAGAGGTTTGAAGCCCCATAGGAGAAACATCAATATGAACTAACCAGTACCCCCAGAGCTCCTTGGAACTAAACCACCAATCAAAGAAAACACATAGTGGAACTTGTGGCTCTAGCTGTATATGTAGCAGAGGATGGCCCTGTTGGTCATCAATGGGAGGAGAGGCCCTAGGTCCTGTGAAGGATCTCTGCCCCAGTATAGGGGAATGTCAGGACCAGAAATGGGAGTGGGAGGGTTGGGGAGCAGGGGGAGGGGGGAGGGGATAAGGGATTTTCAAAGGGGAAACTAAGAATGGGGATAACATTTTAAATGTAAATAAAGAAAATATCTAATAATAATAAAAAAGAGAATTTATGTTCAAAGAGCTGTTGTGTAGGTCTTTTCAGGATGTTCAAATGATGTGTAACTCTTTGGGGGTCTTGTCCTTCTACAGATGACTTTGCTTGCCTCTCACGAATTTGACGTTTTTTCCCATGGCTTTTCTGCATGCATGCACTGACCATTAATGCCATGATCAACCAGAGCTGCCAGGAACAGTTCATCCTGCTGGGCTTCTCAGACAGACCGAGGCTAGAATCCATCCTCTTTGTGTTTGTCCTCATCTTCTACCTGGTGACTTTAGTGGGCAACATCATCATTATCTTAGTTTCCTATCTGGACCCCTGTCTTCACACCCCCATGTACTTCTTCCTCACCAACTTGTCCTTTCTTGACCTCTGTTTCACTACCAGTTCCATCCCTCAATTGCTCTTCAACTTAGGAGGCCAGGACAAGAGCATCAGTTACATTGGCTGTGCAGTCCAGCTGTTCATGTTTCTTGGCCTAGGAGGTACTGAGTGTGTTTTGCTGGCTGTCATGGCTTACGACCGTTTCACTGCAATCTGCAAGCCCCTTCACTACTCGGTCATTATGCATTCTCAGCTCTGCTGGACATTGGTGTCTGTAGCCTGGAGTGTGGGACTCCTCAACTCCCTGGTCATGTCTCCTGTGACCATGAAGCTGCCTCGATGTGGCAGATGTCAGGTGAGGCACTTCCTGTGTGAGATGCCAGCTCTGATAAAAATTGCCTGTGTGGACACTGTGGCTGTGGAAAGCACTGTTTTCATTTTATCGGTGATAATCGTGCTGGTGCCTTTGACTCTCATCCTCATTTCTTACAGCTATATTGCTCTAGCAGTGATGAGGATCAAGTCGGCCTCAGGAAGGAGGAAGGCTTTCAACACGTGTGGGTCTCACCTCACCGTAGTCTCCTTGTTTTACGGGAATATCATCTATATGTATATGCAGCCTGGACACAAGGCTTCCCAGGACCAAGGGAAATTTCTTACCCTCTTCTACAACTTGGTAACCCCCATGTTAAACCCTGTCATCTATACACTGAGAAACAAGGATGTAAAGGGCGCACTGAAGAGGCTTGTGACTACGAAATAAGGTGGAAGGGCTTTTTCTAAAGTTGCTTTTTTCCCCCACTTACTCAACACAAAGATGTAATTCATAGAATGAAAATTTAAAACTCATCCAAATACTTTTGCTTGTCCAATAAAATCCTCAATGGTGAGACTGGGAGTATGTGTTGTACAATCTCAAATAGATGCTAATTACTCACTATGCTATAGGTAAGGTTTGATCCATAAAACACCTTGTTTGTTGTATTCTTTTCCCTTCTAAGTTGGCCACATCTGCTTAAAACTCAGCACAATCATGAGTCAATTCTTCATACTTACAGAAGTTATATGTAGTGTGATAGAAGTTAGACAGAGGGGGGAAAGTCACATGATGATCTATCTCATTACCCACTTGTGTAATGTTTCAGGGGTAGAACTGAGCCACTGGAATCCTGAAACACTTTTGTCTTCTATTAACTCTAACTAACTACAGTTAATTTCATTGCAAGGATAAGATAAAACATTTGTCTAGATGTGGTCCACAGTGTCCTTTGAAGAAAGAGTCATGTAAGTGCCCCGTCATCCTAGTATTCAGTACGATTATGCATTAGAGCTACAAGAGAAACCCTGATAGAGACATATGTTTTTAGTTACATTTATTTGCTTGCACGCATGTACGTGTGTGCATCTGTATGACACAATTTAAGTATCAAGCTATTTTCTTTTTATTCAAGACATCGTTCTTCTTTAAAAGTTTATTAAACTGATATTATAGGTTAGGTGCTATATCAAATAATATAAATTTGTGTCCCAAGTAAAAAATAGCAATGCCTCTTAAACTAATAGGAAAAATTTTTTTCCTTGAATAAAACTCAATAAAGTTAGTTTGATTTCAAGTTCAGAAGATGAATTTTGTTTTTAGACAAATTTAATTTCCTCTCGACAGTCATTCACACCTAAATACCAGTTCTTGTGGCTTTACATTTTCCCTTATGGTTAAAAAAATGCAAATAACAAGCTGAATTTTAAGTAGTCATTCCATGCATTGCATCACTAGATATCTTCTGGTCTAAATGGTATTGATGGGAAATTTTGACTTTTATAAATCAAAATGGGGTAATTCTTGTGTTCTGTATCTCAGGTTTGTCTCTCATCACCAGTACCTAGAACTCTACATTGTATAAGAGTCTCTGTAATTCCCCACCTCTGTGGGCACAGCAGGAACTTAAAGGAAGCGGAAAAGCACCCTGCTGTTTGCCTCATATGATCTTCTTTATAATAAAAACTACAATCAGACATCTGTTGGGTGTCTGCCAGTGCTAGGGCTGACTGGTTTCCACTGAAAGATTCCGGATGAAGGAGGAGGCAGGAGCCAAAGTTTGTCTTTAAAAAATAATTAAACCTCTTATCTGAAAAAGTGTGTATCAGTTCATGAATTTATCTGTCATCTTTGTATTTGGCTCTAAATATCAATTTTATTGGAGAAAAAAGATAAATCAGAAAAATATGTTGCTTTTTGTAAGTTTGAGTGTGTGTGACCATTTGTATGTGTGTATATTATGTGTATTTGTATATGTAATTGTGCATCTGTATGTGTATTGTGTATGTGTGGTATGCATGTGTACATATTTGTGTCTGTATGTGTGTTTCCATGTACATGTGTGTGTTTCTGTGGGTATGGATGCGCGCGCGTGTGTGTTTGACTGGTGACTGAACCCCGAGCCTCAGTTGGGATGGGCAAACACTACCACTGGATTACATCCTCAGATTTTATATTGTTTTTTTTTTAAGATAAAAACATTTTTACTAAGCTGGCCTTGAACTTTTAATTTCTCCAAGTAACTGGAAGGACAGTGCTGCACTACCAGGCTTACATTAGTTTGATTTATAAAAGTAGAAATTTTGCATAATGTACATAATTCAGACAAGCAAATGTATGGGATGCACTCCATAGTATCTGGAATGAGTTTTTATAATTCACGTTGAATTTGGAGGTTTTTCAGCATAAGGGGAATTTTTACCTACTGTGTGCTGTGCCCTGTGTGCCTGTACCACTATCCCAAGCTTCTGCAGAGAACTCCAAATTCCACACTGCCAGTGTTGGTATTTGTGGTAAAATTTACACTATGAGGTCTGAGAAATCTGAACAAAGTGAGTTCCAGGTCAGTACAGGCTGATGTGTGATACCCTGACTCAAAAATAGATAGCTAGAAGGGAGAGAAGCATAGATGGAAGGAAGTTTCATACATCACTAACAACAAGGAAGAGAAGTAGTAAGGTTTATAGTCAGTTTTTTAAAATATGTATTAGAGATCGAGAAGTTGCAAAAAAAACTAATGTAATTTTCTGTATGTGCCAGTTTTCTGTTCTTATTAGCTAAAAACTTTCAATCACACTAGGCTTTTCTAACAGATTATGGTTGTTTGTTTGTTTGTTTGTTTGTTTGTTTTTACTTAACCTAATTTCATTATTGTTTTGACATTTATTTTTTATTTTGTTATTCTATCTATCTATCTATCTATCTATCTATCTATCTATCTATCTATCTATCTATTAGATATTTTCTGTATATTCATTTCAAATGCTATCCCAAAAGTTCCCTATACCCTCCCCCCACCCTGTTCCCCTACCCACCCACTCTCGCTTCTTGGCCCTGGCATTCCCCTGTACTGGGGCATATAAAGTTTGCAATACCAAGGGGCCTCTCTTCCCAGTGATGGCTGAGTAGGCCATCTTCTGCTACATATACATCTAGAGATATGAGCTCTGGAGGTACTGGTTAGTTCATATTGTTGTTCCACCTATAGGGTTGCAGACCCCTTCAGCTCCTTGGGTGCTTTCTCCAGATTCTGCAATAGGGGCCCTGTGTTCCATCTTATAGATGACTGTGAGCATCCACTTCTGTATTTACTAGGCACTGGCATAGCCTCATATGAGACAGCTATACCAGGGTCCCTTCAGCAAAATCTTTCTGGCATATGCAATAGTGTCTGGGTTTGGTGGCTGATTATGGGATGGATCCCTGAGTGGGGTAGTCTCTGGATAGTCCATTCTTTCGACTTAGCTCCAAATTTTGTCTCTGTAACTCCTTTCATGGGCATTTTGTTCCCTATTCTAAGGAGGAATGAAGTATCCACCCATTGGTCTTTCCTCTTCTTGATTTTCTTGTGTTTTGCAAATTGTATCTTGGGTATTCTATGTTTCTGGGCTAATATCCACTTATCAGTGAGTACATATCTAATGACTTCTTTTATGATTGGGTTACCTCACTAAGGATGATATCCTCCAGATACATCCATTTGTCCAAGAATTTCATAAATCCATTGTTTTTAATAGCTGAGTAGTACTCCATTGTGTAAATGTATCACATTTTCTGTATCCATTCCTCTGTTGAGGGACATCTGGGTTCTTTCCAGCTTCTGGCTATTATAAGTAAGGCTGCTATGAACATAGTGGAGCATGTGTTCTTATTAACAGTTGGAACTTCTTCTGGGTATATGCCCAGGAGAGGTATTGCTGGATCTTCCAGTAGCATTATATCCAATTTTCTGAGGAACCGCCAGACTGAATTCCAGAGTGGTTGTACAAGCTTGCAATCCTACCAGCACTGGAGGAGTGTTTTTCTTTTTCCTCATGCTCGCCAGCATCTGCTGTCACCTGAAATTTTGATCTTAGCCATTCTGACTGGTGTGAGGTAGAATCTCAAGGTTGTTTTGATTTGCATTTCCCTGATGATTAAGGATGTTGAACATTTTTTCAGGTGCTTCTCAGCCACTCGGTATTCCTCAGCTGAGAATTCTTTGTTTAGCTCTGAACCCCATTTTTAATGGGGTTATATGAATTTCTGGAGTCCAGCTTCTTGAGCTCTTTGTATATATTGGATATTAGTCCCCTATCAGATTTAGGATTGGTAAAAATCATTTCCCAATCTGTTGGTGGCCTTTTTATCATATTGACAGTGTCTTTTGCCATACAGAAGCTTTGCAATTTTATGAGGTCCCATTTGTCAATTCTTGATCTTATAGCACAAGCCATTACTGTTCTGTTTAGGAATTTTCCCCCTGTGCCCATATCTTCAAGGCTTTTCCCTAATTCCTCCTCTATTAATTTCAGTATCTCTGGTCTTATGTGTAGGTCTTTGATCCACTTAGACTTGAGCTTTGTACAAGAAGATAAGAATGGATCAATTCCCATTCTTCTACATGATAACCACTAGTTGTGCCAGCACCATTTGTTTTAAATGCTGTCTTTTTTCCACTGGATGGTTTTAGCTCCCTTGTCAAAGATCAAGTGACCATAGGTGTGTGGATTCATTTCTGGGTCTTCAATTCTATTCCATTGATCTACCTGTCTCTCACTGTGCCAGTACCATGCAGTTTTTATCACAATTGCTCTGTATTACAGCTTAATATCAGGCATGGTAATTCCACCAGAGGTTCTTTTATTGTTGAGAATAGTTTTTGCTATCCTAGGTCTTTTATTTTTCCAGATGAATTTGCAAATTGCCCTTTCTATCTCAGTGAAGAATTGGGTTGGAATTTTGATGGGGATTGCATTGAATCTGTAGATTGCTTTCGGCAAGATAGCCATTTTTACTATATTAACCCTGCCAATCCATGAATATGGGAGATCTTTCCATCTTCTGAGATCTTCTTCAATTTCTTTCTTCAGAGACTTGAAATTCTTATCATACAGATCTTTCACTTCCTTAGTTAGAGTCACACGAAGGTATTTTATATTATTTGTGACTATTGTGAAGGGTGTTGTTTCCCTAATTTCTTTCTCAGTCCGTTTATCCTTTGTGTAGAGAAAGGCCATTGATTTATTTGAGTTAATTTTATATCCAGCTACTGTACTGAAGCTGTTTATCAGGTTTAGGAGTTTTCTGGTGGAATTTTTGGGGTCACTTATATATACTATCATATAATCTGCAAATAGTGATATTTTGACTTCTTCCTTTCCAATTTGTATACCCTTGATCTCCTTTTGTTGTTGAATTGCGCTGGCTAGGACTTCAAATACTATGTTGAATAGGTATGGAGTCCCTGATTTTAGTGGGATTGCTTTGAGTTTCTCTCCATTTAGTTTGATGTTGGCTACTGGTTTGCTGTAGATTGCTTTTATTATGTTTAGGTATGGGCCTTGAATTCCTGATGTTTCTAAAACTTTTATCATGAAGGGGTGCTGGATTTTGTCAAATGCTTTCTCAGTATCTAATGAGATGACCATGTGGTTTTTGTCTTTGAGTTTGTTTATATAGTTGATTATGTTGATGGATTTCCATATATTAAACTATCCCTGCATCCCTGGGATGAAGCCTTCTTGGTCATGATGGATGATCGTTTTTATGTGGTTTTGTATTCTGTTTGCGAGGATTTTATTGAGTTTTTTTGCATCGATATTCATAAGGGAAATTGGTCTGAAGTTCTCTTTCTTTGTTGGATCTTTGTGTGGATTAGGCATCAGAGTGCTTAATTGTGGCTTCATAGAATGAATTGGGTAGAGTACCTTCTGTTTCTATTTTGTGGAATAGTTTGAGAAGAGTTGGAATTAGTTCTTCTTTGAAGGTCTGATAGAACTCTGCCCTAAACCCATCTGGTCCTGGGCTTTTTTTTGGTTATTGATGACTGCTTCTATTTCTTTAGGGGATATGGGACTGTTTAGATCATTAATCTGATCCTGACTTAGCTTTGCTACCTGGTATCTGTCTAGGAAGTTGTCCGTTTCATACAGGTTTTCCAGTGTTGTTGAGTATAGCCTTTTGTAGTAGGATCTGATGATGTTTTGGATTTCCTCAGGTTCTGCTGTTGTGTCTCCTTTTTCATTTTTGATTTTGTTAATTAGGATTTTGTCCCTGTGCCCTCTAGTTAGTCTGGCTAAGGGTTTATCTATCTTGTTGATTTTCTCCAAAAACAAGCTCCTGGTTTGGTTGATTTTTTTGAATAATTCTTTTTGTTTCCACTTGGTTGATTTCAGCCCTGAGTTTGATTATTTCCTGCCGTCTACTCCTCTTGGGTGAATTTGCTTCCTTTAGTTCTAGAGCTTCTAGGTGTGCTGTCAGGCTGCTAATTTGCTCTCTCTTGTTTCTTTTTGGAGGCACTCAGGGCTGAGTTTTCCTCTTAGGACTGCCTTCATTGTGTCCCATAAGTTTGGGTATGTAGTGGCTTCATTTTCATTAAACTCTAAAAAGTCTTTAATTTCTTTCTTTATTTCATCCTTGACTAAGGAATCATTGAGTAGAGTGTTGTTCAGTTTCCACGTGAATGTTGACTTTCTATTATTTATGTTATTATTGAAGATCAGCCTTGGTCCGTGATGATCAGATAGGATGCATGGGATAATTTCAATATTTTTGTATCTGTTGAAGCCTGTTTTGTGACCCAATATATGCTCAATTTTGGAGGAGGTACAATGTGGCACTGAGAAAAAAGGTATATCCTTTTGTTTTAGGATAAAAATGTTCCGTAGATATCAATTAAATTCATTTGTTTCATAACTTCTGTTAGTGTCCATGTGTCTCTGTTTAGTTTCTGTTTCCAGGATCTGTCCATTGGTGAGAGTGGGGTGTTGAAGTCTCCCACTATTATTGTGTGAGGTGCAATGTGTGCTTTGAGCTTTACTAAAGTTTCTTTAATGAATGTGGCTGCCCTTGTATTTGGAGCATAGATATTCAGAATTGAGAGTTCATCTTAGTAGATTTTGCCTTTGATGAGTATGAAGTGCCCCTCCTTATCTCTTTTGATAACTTTGGGTTGGAAGTCAATTTTATTCGATATTAGAATGGCTACTCCAGCTTGTTTCTTCAGACCATTTGCTTGGAAAATTGTTTTCCAGCCTTTTACCCTGAGGTAGTTTTTGTCCTTTTCCCTGAGATGGGTTTCCTGTAAGCAACAAAATGTTGGGTCCTGTTTGTATAGCCAGTTTATTAGTCTATGTCTTTTTATTGGGGAATTGAGTCCATTGATGTTAAGAGAAATTAAAGAAAAGTAATTGTTGCTTCCTGTTATTTTTATTGTTAAAGTTGGGATTCTGTTTTTGAGGGTGTCTTCTTTTTGGTTTGTTGAAGGATTACTTTCTTGCCTTTTCTAGGGTGTAGTTTCCGTCCTTGTGTTGGTATTTTCCCTTTATTATCCTTTGAAGGGCTGGATTCATGGAAAGATATTGTGTAAATTTGGTTTTATCATGGAATACTTTGGTTTCTCCATTAATGGTAATTGAGAGTTTTGCTGGGTATAGTAGCCTGGGCTGGCATTTGTGTTCTCTTAGGGTCTGCTTAACATCTGTCCAGGATCTTCTGGCTTTCATAGTCTCTGGTAAGAAGTCTGGTGTAATTTTAATAGGCCTGCCTTTATATGTTACTTGACCTTTTACCCTTATTGCTTTCAATATTCTATCTTTATTTAGTGCATTTGTTGTTCTGATTATTATGTGTCAGGAGGAATTTCTTTTCTGGTCCAGTCTATTTGGTGTTCTGTAGGCTTCTTGTATGTTCATGGGCATCTCTTTCTTTAGGTTTGGGAAGTTTTCTTCTATAATTTTGTTGAAGATATTTGCTGGCCCTTTAAGTTGAGAATCTTCATTCTCATCTACTCCTATTATCCGTAGGTTTGATCTTCTCATTGTGTCCTGGATTTCCTGGATGTTTTGAGTTAGGATCTTTTTCCATTTTGCATTTTGCATTTTCTTTGATAGTTGTGCCCAAGTTCTCTATGGAATCTTCTGCACCTGAGATTTTATCTTCCATCTCTTGTATTCTGTTGCTGATGCTCGCATCTATGGTTCCAGAATTCTTTCCTAGGGT
This sequence comes from Mus musculus, assembly GCF_000001635.26. NCBI lineage: Eukaryota > Metazoa > Chordata > Mammalia > Rodentia > Muridae > Mus > Mus musculus. Next base: position 21,565,754 of record NC_000079.6, on the reverse strand, counting down.
TTCTATCTCCAATGTTGTCTCACTTTGGATTTTCTTTATTGTTTCTACTTCCCTTTTTAGGTCTTGTGTGGTTTTGTTCAATTCCATCACCTGTTTAGTTGTGTTTTCCTGTTTTTCTTTAAGGACTTCTACCTCTTTAGCAGTGTTCTCCTGTATTTCTTTAAGTGAGTTATTAAAGTCCTTCTTGATGTCCTCTACCAGCATCATGAGATATGATTTTAAATCCAAGTCTTGCTTTTCGGGTGTGTTGGGGTATCCAGGACTGGCTGAGGTGGGAGTGCCGGGTTCTGATGATGGTGAGTGGTCTTGGTTTCTGTTAGCAAGATTCTTACGTTTGCCTTTCGCCATCTGGTAACCTCTGGAGTTAGTTGTTATAGTTGTCTCTGGTTGAAGCTTGTTCCTCCCATGATTCTGTTAGCCTCTGTCAGCAGACCTGGGAGTCTAACTCTCTCCTGAGTTTTAGTGGTCAGAGTACTCTCTGCAGGCAAACTCTCTTTTTGCAGGGAAGGTGCACAGATATCTGGCATTTGGACCTGCCTCCTGGCTGAAGATGAAGGCCTGAAACAGGGCCTATCCCAGAAGCTGTGTAGCTTCTGTAGTCAGCACTCTCACCTGCGCAGACTAGTCTCTGAGGGATCCAGGACCCAAGATGGCTCCCCCAGGTGTTCCCTTGATTATGTTTTGTATGTTTCAAAATTACTAAGTTTTGAATTCAGTAATCCATAAACTTACTAAACATTTTATTCTGGGAAATAAATGAAAACTTTGATTGTTTTAAGTGTATAATCATATTTCTGAAAGCATTATATATTTTATTTCCCTTTATCACTACTTGTAGTCTTATTCTTATCTAATTTTTTTGACTAACACTAATGCAACAAGGTTAATGAATAGTAATATTTTCAAGTTTCTAAAATGTTTGGGTTTGTTTCTGGGAAGGCCAATGTGCTTACATTTAAGATGATTTTTACACTCTCTATGCTTTGAAACATTAAGTACCGGCTTAAAAATGTATGCACACAGGCAGGAGATAATGGCTTAGGGGTAGAGAGCTTGTCTAGAATGCTCAAGATTCTGGGTTTGATTCCCAAAGCTAAAAAGAAAATTACAGATTCACTTTCTTCTTTGTATAAGGTTAATTAGATAACCCAAAGTAATTAGCTGTAATAGCAGAAGCTGTAGACGATGACGGACAACCTCCAATGGAGAAGCAAAGACGGGCTTTCCAATAAGTGATTAAACCCTGAAGTAATATCAAGTGACCAAACAGAATGGAACACTAATGATTCCATTGTGGTAAAATAACATAATTGACCAAAAGAGAGCCCAGTTTTCTTAACTTTGATTTCTCACTCCTTCAGAGAAGAGCTCCTTGTTAATGTCACCTACAGGAACACATATATAAAGCAGGCATATTAACAGATCAATGGTTACATGACACTCACCAAGACAGTGAGATTTCCTAGCAATTCAGTAGAAAGGCTGTAAGTTGAAGAAAAAGAAGTGGATTTTGAAATTTTATTTATAGGGTTGGTGAGATGGCTCACTGGGCTAAGGTTCTTGCCAGAAAACCTGACAATCTGAGTTCAGTCCCTGAAACCCACATAAAGTTGGAAAGAGAGAAACCATTCCTGCAAGTTGTCCTCAGACCCCTACTTTTGCTCTGTAGTATACACACACACATAATAAATAAAAACAAAATCATATGTAAATAAATTCAATCTATATAGAAAAAGTTCATCTTTAGACAACATTCAGAGCCTTATTTGTACCTCAGCTCTTAAAACCAGACAAAAGGACTGGCAAGATGGATCAGTGGGTGAGGGCACTTGCCTCCAAATCTGATGACCTGAGTTTGGTCCCCATGACCTACAAGATGGAGAAAGAGAATTGACTTGTGCAGTTTGTCTTTTAGCCTCCACATGTGCCATAGGATACACACACAAATATATATATATATATATATATATATATATATATATATATATATATATATATATATTTTTTTTTTTTAATGTTTAAAGCCAAACCAAAATAATATCCGGAACAAGAGTTAATCCCAAACTCTTTTGCACTAATATATCCTGCCATTTCCTCTCTCTCTTTTTAAAATACGTTATTTTTTATTCACTTTACATCCCACTCACTGCCCTCCTCCTGATCACCCCTTCCCACAATCTCCCACAATCCTTCCCACACCTCCCATCCCCTTCTCCTCTGAACAGGTGGGGACTCCCCCCAGGCACCCTCATAAGCCCCCCCATACCCACCCTGGCACATCAAGTCTCTTCAAGGATAGCATTTCCTCTCCCCCTGAGGCCAGAAAAGGCAGCCCAGCTAGTAGAACACAGCCCACAACAGGCAACAGCCTTTGGGATAGCCCCCACTCGTTCCAGTTGTTCAAGACCCACACAAAAGTCAAGCTGTGCACATCTGCTACATATGAGCCAGAAGGGCCTAGGTCAGACTTGTGTATGTTCTTTGGTTGGTTGTTCAGACTTGGAGAGCCCCAAGGGTCCAGTTTAGTAAACTCTGTTGGTCTTCCTATGTAGTTCTTATCCCCTTTGGGGCTTGCAATCCTTCCTCCTATTCTTCTATAAGAGTTCCCAAGCTCTATCCACTTTTTGGCTGTGGATGTCTGTATCTGAGTCAGCTGCTGGGTGGAGCATCTCAGAGGACAGCATGGTTCTGTCTGCAAGAGTAACAGTGTATCATTAAAAATGTTAGGGATTGGTACTTGCCCATGGGATGGGTCTCGAGTTGGGTTGGTTATTGGTTGGCCATTGCTCAGTCTCTGCTCCCTCCCCTGTACCTGCATATTTGTAGATGGGATAAATTTGGAGTTGACAGTTTTGTGGGTGGGATGGTGTCTCTGTCACTCCACTGGGGTTTCTATCTGGCTACAGAAGGTAGCCTTTTCAGGTTCCATATCCCCAGTAGTGAGTCACAGCTAAGCTCATCCCCATTGATTCTTGGGCACCTCCCTTATCCTAAGTCTCTGTCTTGACCTGTGGATGCCCCCACCTCTCCAGTTTCAGATTTCCAATCATTTTCATGGCCATCTAGACATCTCTCCTGACCTTCCTACACCTAATCATAAATCCCCAATTCCCCTCCCTTCCAGGTCCCTCCCTCCATCTGCCTCATGATTACTTTATCCCCCCTTCTAAGTGAGATTCAAGCTTCCTCGCTCGGGCCTTCCTTCTTGGTTAGCTTCTTTGGGTCTGTGGAATGTAACATGGTACCTGTATTTTATGGATAATATCCACTAAGTGAGTACATACCATGCATGTCCTTTTGGGACTGGGTTACCTCACTCAGGATGATATTCTCAAGTTCCATCCATTTGCCTGCAAAATTCATGATGCTTTGGTGTTTAATAGCTGACCACATTTTCTTTATCCATTCTTCAGTTAAGGGATATCAATTTAGGTTGTTTCTAGTTTCTATTACAAATAGCTATTACAAATAAAACTGCTATGAACATAGTTGAGCAAGTGTCTTTGTGAGATGTTGGAGCATCTTTTAGGTATATGCCCAGAAGTGGTATAGCTAGGACTTGAGTAGAACTATCCCCAGTTTTCTGAGAAAATGCCAAATTGATTTACAAAGTGGTTGTACAAGTTTACACTCTACTAGCAATGGAGGAGTGTTCCCCTAGTTCCATATCCCCAACAGAATGTGCTATCTCTTGAGTTTTTGATCTTAGCCATTCTGATGGCTGTAAGATGTAATCTCATAGGTATTCCCTCTAATTGTAACTTTGAATTTACTGACTATTCTCCTCTCGTTGCCTTTGTGTTCTGCCTTCCTTTGGCTAAGTCTTTGGCAACCACTCTGTTCTATTCTGTTACCTATTTCTATAAAAAAGCATTTTCAGATTCTGTAGTCAAGCTCATACAGAACTTAGCTTTCTGATTCTGGCTCGTTTTGCTTCATGATCTCCAGTTCCATTCATATTACTTCAAATGGCAAAGTTTCATTTTTTTAATGCCTGAAAAATAACCATATGCCAAGCATGGTGGCACAGGTCTCTGATCCTATTAATTTAGAGGTGGAAGGAGGAACATCAGAAGACTCAGGCCAGCCTGAACTGGACAAGACCAGGATTCAAAAACAAATAAACATGAAAACAAACCCCAAACAACAAAAAGAACTCAATTCTGTATATTGAAGACTTTATTCATTTATCCATAGGTTGAGGAATCTTCTTACTCTATAAAAATGATAATTTCTATTCCTGCTTAAACTTAATTGGAAGATCATCACTGATTTCTGAATGGAGACTCTTAATCATGGTGATGTCTTGAATTGAGAAACTGAACAGGAAGGCTGGAAGGCAATGAGCAGGGTCTCCCAAGCTGCTATCTTATATTTGAATCCTGAAGGCTTCAAGAACCCTACTCACTTATCTAGACCCCTTCAATCACAATGAATGCAGAGGCCTCTTTCTGTCTCAAATGACCTTTGTCCTTGTCTACATGGCCCTGTGAAGAAGCCCATATGGTTTTCTGGCTTCCTCCCTTATGGTGCTCTCAACTTTAAGAATTCAGTTAAAGTTCTGCCTACTCCATGAAACATCTCTTCATCGAAGCTCGGTCAAGAGTGCCCTAACAAGTTCCTCCAAGGAGTCAAAACAGTAATTAATAAGCAAAAACTAAAATAAGTCACATAAGCACCCAACTTATTCCTGGAATCCCCAGCACTAAGGGGGCTGAGCTGCAGAACCATGCAATCCAGGGCAGCCTGGGATACACTGTGAGATGCCATCTAAAAACAACACAAACCAAACAACAAACAACCCTAAGAACTGAGCAGGGCATGAAGCTCAGTACTATTGGGGTCACCTCACACACAGGCTTGAGGTTGAAACCCCCAGCACTGTGACAGACAAAACAAAGCATCTGAAGAAAGAAAAAGAAGAAGAAAAAGTATGTGAATATTATTGTTTCTACTGAAAATAGTAAGTTAATGGATGAGAAGAACTAAGACAGATTGAAATGAGCTGGACATAGTGTCTCAGACCTTTAATTGCAGTGAGAGGGTGAGACAGGAGGATTCCCACGAATTCAAAGTCAGCCAGAATTATATACTGAAAAACTGTCATTTTAAAAAGGAAAAGGAAAAGGGATTGGGTAGCTTTGATTCTATTTTTCTTCTTGTTTATTTTTAGCTCATTTCTTCATGTTTATCTTTTAGTTTGAGAGCTTAAACTTAGACCTCAAATTCTCTATCACAGAACTACACCTCCAATCTCCTCCTTCTATTTTTCTGATAGGAGACACTTGGACATATATTAGGCTATGGGTATAAGGTTGATGATGATAGGGTAGACCAAGTATAACTGACTAACAAGATCTTAAGAACACTGTGAGATAATACAGTTGATAGCACCATCAAAAAGACTTGGTCAATAGCACAAGCACCAAGTACTAAGGAGTAAAGACCCAGAATTATATACTAAAGGACCTCTTTTCTTTTAGGTCGAAAAAAAATATTTCTAAAAGGCAAGGAATTTAAAGATTGACACACACACCCTGAAATGCAAACATTTCTCCTAGACATGTCAGATGGAAATGAAAGAAAGACAATAGGGTCACCATCAATTTGGCAGGAAAAGATGGATTCTCTGTTGGTATTACCTCTCCAGAGCCTTCCACTTCAGCTGCTCCCTGGAGACCATCAAACTCTGGATACCTGAACAGAGGCTAATGAGTTACATGGGGCAAGACACTCTTGGGGCCATGGAAATTAGGCACATCCTTGTGCATCCCACTCCCCAAAGTGATCCTGGGTCTTGGTGGTTCATAAAAAGATTCCTTGGCTATAACATTGGCCCTTTTGTTCATGGGCAGACTCCACAAAATTCAGATTCAACTTCTGTTTCGTTGTTGGACTCTAAAATGTGTGGTCAGGCTTCCTGGGAAACCTCTAAGGGTGACACAGGTTATGCCAACAGTGACTTTTGAAGAGATTGCTATCAAATTCAAAAGCCTGAGTAGCATTTGATCATTATCAGTTTTCAAAGACCATCCAAAGGACAACATATTTAAAGCATATTTTCATGTGAAATTCATATTTATTCTAAGAATTCTATTTTATCTACCCCTATAATGGGGGTATTATGCCTAATATTAACTTTCCCATCAACATCAGTCTTTGGGGCTCAAGGACCATCTTGCTTCTTCCAGAAGACAGCTGAATGTCTGCAATCTGTTACTCATCTACAGAGAATTCCATATTTTCAATCTAACACCAGCCCAGTTGCCACCTAAGCCGGTTAAGATTGTCTTTTCACTTCTGATTTAGAACCAATAGAACCCTGGGTGTTGCCTGGAGTAATAGTATCTATACATATGTTTATTAATGTAATAAGTTCTACACCAGAGTAAAACAACAAATTTCCAGATTAGATGAGTATGTAAGAAGTAAAGGGGTGTAAATGTTTTCTCTTCCATTCAAACTAAACTCCAAGGGGAAACTCCACAGGGCTTAAAATATGCAATGTGTATTGATTTCAATCTTTCAGTTGTAGCAAAGATGTGATATTAAAAGCTTTAGCTGGGCATTCCTGACAAGTGACCTCCTCAGGATGTGCACCAGAAGATATAAATCTTATCTAAAATCATGGTCAGTAAATCTCATTTATTAACTTGATATAGGCTGAAACTAATACGTTCACCATTAATCTTCTACTGCTCAGTGGGAATGAATTTAAAATAGGAAAGCATTGCAATCTGACATACATTATTAAGGTACTTTCATGGGTTTACACTCTCCTGCCCCTGCCTCAAAAACCCACAGAAATCCTAAACTCTGGTCCCTACTTTTAACATATATAATTATGTAATTGTATAACATGACATAGTTAATTTAGTTAGCATCAATTCAATGTGACCATTAGACTTTTTCTCTTTTAGGCCAGTCTGGTCTACAAAGCAAGTTCAAAAACAACTAGGACTAAACAGAGAAATCTTGTTTGTTTTGTTTTTATTAGATATTTTCATTATTTACATTTAGAATGTTATCCCCTTTGCCCCAGTGCAGGGGAATGCCAGGACAGGGAAATGGGAGTGGGTAGGTTGGTGACCATTAGACTTATAAGAAAAAAAGAACATGCCATTTGACTATGAAGACAGAGATTGAAGTTCTACAAGTATAGACCACAGAATTCCAAGGAGTACCCGCAAACCACCAGAAGGACAAAATAATGCAAGGAAAAATTCAGGTTTGTAGAGGATTCAGAGAGACCCCAACCCTGCTCATACCTTGATTTTGGACTTCTATGCTTCAGAACTGTGAAACAACAATTTTCTGCTCCTCCTATTCATCATTGGCAGCCAGAGACAAATAATACACCTATATGGAAATATTTCTTAAATAACCCATACTAATTTGATTCTGCCTTATAATTCAATGAATTGCATACGTCTCATCAGAACATATGCTTCTTTTGGTTCATATTATCTTCTGTGGAATACTGAGATCAAAATCATTTTAATAAGCTAATATGCCATTTAGGAAAATGATAGAAAAATAACAGGCTCTTCTAAAATGCTTTAAGAGGCTTCAGCTGTACCTGGTGGGCATAAGAAGCTATTTCTTTACGACTTTGAAGAGAAGAATCAACGGTAAGTGCCAACAGCATTCAAGAAAACAAATTCTTAGCTTGATGTCTTGAAAGAACTCTGCTAATCTGAAAGAGAAAAAAAATATAAATCTCATTGTCACAGGAGAATGTCCTTTTCCTAATGAGTTTTTAATTGAAATGGGATGTTAGAGCTATTGAGCCTACCTGAGTTTCAGTAAAGAACAAAAAGGTAGTAATACCAACTCTTCTATTTGGAAAGAGAAACAATTGAGAAGCAGGAGTGGGGATGCAGACTTTAAAATCTAGAGACTTATTAATGGCAGATTTGTACTTAGAATGCAAATATTGTACTCCCATTATATTGAATTTTAAATTTTATTCTAAATTATCATTTTTTGTCATGAGAGTAACTACCAGTAAAGCAATCATTGAAAAAGAATATATAAAAAAAAATCAGGGATCCAAGAATCCAACAAGAAAAATACAGTAGACAGAAGTAAAGTACCTCCTGGACCCATCAGAAGCCTTGCCAATAAAGAGATTAATTCAAAAATGATTAATATAGTCTTAGAAGATTCCATACAAGACAGCAATAAAAAATAAACTACTTAACGTATTCATGACTGCTTATCAACATCCATCTCTAATACATGGAAAGAAATTGAGATGCAACATCATCTTTCCAAGCAGACTGAGTTTGTAGGCACTAACCTTTCTCTTCTACAGGAGATAATGCAACTCTTGCATAGCTATTGTCCAAAGTTCCCTCCAGTACAGTTCAAACTTGCAGTAATCTGTGTCCACTTTAAAGACACAGTCTCGCCTAATCCCATGCAGCTTGAACTTGCCATGTAACTGGAGATGGGTTTGAAAAATTAATCCTTCTACCCAGAGATTACATGTTTGAACTACCATGACCAACCACCCTATGGCCATTTTGAAGCTTGTATTTTTATTTTATCATATTCTATTTTAAGCTTTTACTTTTATTTGCTCAAGAAATTTACCCAGATCCATTTCTTTTTATTTTCATGCTATATAATATTGAAAGCATTTTTAACATTTTAAATTATCACACAAAGCAATTGTTTATGGCATTGGTATAGATATATGTCATTCTGTTTTGTCCTAATTCATACCCTCCTCTACTTACCAGACCCATTTGTATGTTATGTAGCTCAGGTGTAGAACTGTTCATAATACCTGGTATTAGGCAGTACTAAATTTGAATCGTGGGAGGTCTATGAGAGAAAGAAAGGAACTTCAGGAACTTCAGTAATTTAAATAGAAAAGATTAAAATTTTAATTATTTTATTAAGCTGATGTGTTTTAAAAGTCAGAGTAAAAAGTTGAAAATGCTATTACACTGAGAATATTTTTATTTATAAAGTGAGAGACAAGAGCAAGCATTGGACAGACAGTCCCCAGCTCTTTGTTGGATGGCACCAATGGTGAGGAATCAAGGTTGGTATCCTGAAATATAAAACCATTTGCAGACGTGGCTTTCCAATCATTAAAATTCTTCTTCATTGTGGGACCTGTCATTCTCCATTTGTATTAATATGCATTGTCCTACTATGAGTTACCCAAGGTTATCTTTCTTTGTCTATGCATTTTCAAAAAAAATACATGCTTTCTCTGAGCAGACAAGAATGACAGAAACAATTCTGACATATTCCAATTCTTTGGTGAGACCCAAGATGAAAGATTTAAGACCAAAACAAACATGTATCTTATTGAGGAAATTTTGATTTAATGTTGAGACACTCAACTCTCTTTAAGGTTCATCCAATCACAAAAAGGCAGGACTCTTGGCAGTTATGAGACTATATTGCAGATTCAGATTAAACCCTTCCTTTGCCACTTATTAGGTGACTGCACCCAAAGAAAGAGCTGAGCAAGTTAAGGCTTAGTACACTTATGTTCTCAACAAAGGTAACAATGAACACTTCTTTTAAGTTAACACCTAGAAAACACTGCTGCAGAGGAAATAGCAACACAGCAGCTTCTTGCAAGCAAAACAACAAAAATGTGACCAGTTTCCTTACTGCATTTTTTAAATAAACTGTTTTTTTTTTCAGGAGATCACAGAATAATTCCCCAGATAAGAATTAGATCTCCTGCTTCCCACAGGTAGACTGCAATGAACAGAGCTAATGGCAGCATCTTTTCTGGATTTATTCTTCTGGGCTTCTCCAACAGACCTCAGCTGGAAACAGCTCTCTTCTTCGCTATGTTGCTCATCTATTTCTTGAGCTTCCTAGGCAACAGCACCATCATATTGCTGTCAGTTATAGACCCTCACCTCCACACCCCCATGTATTTCTTCCTTTCTAATCTCTCCTTTATGGATCTTTGTTTGACAGCTCGCACTGTCCCTCAGACGCTGTTTAACTTCAAGGGGAAGGACAAGACCATCACTTATGGTGGCTGTGTGACCCAACTCTTCATTGCCCTGGGACTTGGGGGAGTAGAGTGTATACTCTTATCTGTGATGGCTTATGATCGCTATGCTGCTGTCTGCCGACCACTCCACTACATGGTAATCATGCACCCACAGCTTTGCATAAAGATGGTTATAACTGCTTGCTCACAGGGTTTGCATAAAGATGGTTATAACTGCTTGCTCACAGGGTTTGGCAATTCTGTGGTACAGACAGCATTGACCATGAGTCGTCCCCTCTGTGGCAGAAATCAACTGGACCATTTCTTCTGTGAAGTTCCAGTGATGCTGAAGCTAACCTGTGCTAACTCCTTCATTAATGAAGCTGAACTCTTTGCTGTCAGTGTCTTCTTCTTGGTGGTACCCCTCTCACTCATATTAGTGTCCTATGGCTACATTACTCATGCAGTTCTAAAGATCAAGTCAGCACAGGGAAGGCGGAAGGCCTTTGGAACCTGTGGCTCTCACCTTCTGGTAGTGATTATCTTTTTTGGCACACTCATTTCCATGTACCTCCAGCCTCCCTCCAGTTACTCACAGGACATGAACAAAAGCATGGCACTTTTTTATACTCTGGTGACTGCTCTGTTGAATCCCCTGATTTACACACTGAGGAACAGGGAAGTCAAAAGTGCATTAAGGAGAATAATGGGTAGAAGGACAGATTCGACAAAGAGTTAATGCAAGGCTTGCAGTCCTAAACACTTAAGCTTTGGGAGACTTCTGTGGATCTAAAAACTGGTTTAAATGTAAGCTAATAAATTGTCAATGTACCAAAAGCACTATTTTGACCACTCAATTGGGTTGATAAATGAATAAATGATTAGAGATATATGATAGATAGATAGATAATTAGATATCAAATCAGAGAGAAGTCTTGTTACTATGGAGTTAAACCTTATGAAGAGACTATAAGTAAGATAAGGCAACATAAATTAGATATATTATATATTAGACTGCTAAGTGGAATAAAAAATATAAGTACATAAAATTTCTGTATAACCATGTGGATTTATTTTCTCAAATGTAATCTAGCATTTGTTATACAACATACTCGTAAACTTAGCACTAGGGATTACAAGTCAGTAGATCATTAAGTTCAAAGCCAGCCTCTGGCTAAAGAGTATCAAGTATCAAGCCAGTCAAGGATACATAGCAAGAGGAAGATCTCACCTTTGATGCAAACCTTTAATCCCAGCACTCGGGAGGCAGAGGCAGGCGGATTTCTGAGTTCGGGGCCAGCCTGGTCTACAAAGTGAGTTCCAGGACAGCTAGGGCTATACAGAGAAACCCTGTTTCGAAAAAAAAAAAAAAAAAAAGCAACCCAATTGGTGAATCCTGAAGCAAAAATTAGAGTGAAATACTATCATTTTCAAATTAAATTTTTAGAACTATATAATTTCTTAAAAATAATGCTTAGTGTTTATATATCTATATGTGAATGAATGTTTTCACAAAATCAAAATTTAATAAAACCCTAAAAATTTGAATTAACCAATGATCTTAGGGCATTTAAACATTTTATGTATATAAATACAGTAGAATATACTGAAATAGATCTTTAAAAATTTACGGAAAAAAACACAATCAAATTACCTGAAAAACTCTACATGTTTATAAATATGTTCTTGAATATTTCTTATTTGACAGTAAGTTTGAAGATTTGTTATTACAATATTAACTAAATGATGGAACAAACATTTCTTTGTATCAATTAACACCAATTAGCGAGTTGTTGGGTGAGCTCTGTAGTGATTCTGCCTCTCTACTGGATAAGTTTTATTGACTTCTGAATGTTTTTAGGGTACTAAACAAAAGACTGACTTATTTAATGTCAATTTATTGGACTTTTTTATATCCATAACAAGTAGTTTAGTTGAAATTATATCATTAAAAATGATACCAAAATTTCATACAACAGTTTCTTTTTATTTATGGAGGTACATTGTAAGACCCTTGGTGGATATCAAATTATAGATACTGCCTAGCCTAAGGCAATGCACTGTGTTTTGGATGAAAATATAACTTTGACATTTTCAACAAGTCATTTGATAGTAACAGGACTTTAAATTCTAAACCTATTACCTCCACTATTTTTTTTTTTAATTCCTGGGATGAAGTTTTCCATAGCAAGATTGCTGCCTCTCCACTGTCTGATTATGTTGGCACAACACAAGAGTTTTATTTCCTTCTGTTGTTGTTGTTGTTGTAAGGAAGTTGTCTTCTATCTATTTGTTTCTTTGCTTGTTTTTGAGCCAGAGTATCACTTTGTAGCCCTGGTTGGCCTAAAAGTCAATATATAGCAGAGGATGGTTTCAAACCCACAGAGATTCCTCCTGCCTCTGACCCCTGAATGCTAGAATTAAAGGCTTCGCCACCACACCTGGCCAGAAATTTTATTTCTGAAAGTCTGTGCTCTGTATATGTGTCACGAGGTATGTGACATCACCCTTAGAGCAACACAGACACATAATACAAGGGCAAACCTGTCTCTCCCTGTCTCCTGTCCTTGTGCCTTCTTTGCACTTGTGTGGCTTATTTAGCATCTTTTCCAGAAATGTCTAGTTGTATGACAGCTGAAGGTTTGTTGGTGATATCCTTTCTCAATAAGTTTCTTCATCCTCTGAAATAGTCATTCTGGTACCCTCTGTGTCTTTCAGTCCAAACCTATTCTTGACTCTGTGTTGCTGCTGCTTACTCAGAGTAAGTGACTAAGAGCCACTTCGTCTGAGGATCTTTTGCTGTGTCTTTACATTGGTGCTTTGGAGCACTATGAGGCTATGAACTTCCCCTCTCTTGTCTCTACCCACAAATATGTTTATATGTCTCAGCTAATTACTTAACATGCACTGTAGCTGTATATTTTGCAATGTAGGATGTAACTGTAAAACCAGAACAATTTTTCTTCGTAGTTTCACCTGCAGAAGAATGGTTTTTATTTTATCCTCAGGATACAGCCTTTCTTTTTTGATTAAGACAATAGCTGTTGCCTTCTCAGTTAAGGAATGTACTTTGCAACTTATCTTTAGCAAGTCATTTTTTCACATTACCAATTTGAGTGTTCTTGAATTTTGAGACAATTAGTAAATAAAATAGGGATAGCTTCAAGACAAGTACTACTGTATTATGTCAGTCCATGTCATAAACAATGGAGCTACTAAGTGACCAAGGGGTTGATAACACACAGAGTGTATATATATGCTAGTGGTGGTTTGAATAGGCATGGCCCCCACAGGCTCATGTGTTTGAATGCTTGGCTCATAGGGAATGGCACTATTACTAGTAATGTCCTTATTGGAGTAGGTGTGGCCTTGTTGGAGGAAGCACGCCACTGTGGAGGCAGGCTTTGAGGTCTTATATATGCTCACTGTATGCCCAGTGACACTTCTTCCTTGTGCTGCCTTCAGAACAAGATGCAGAATGCTCAGCTCCCTCTCCAGCACCAAGTCTGCCTGCACACTGCCATGCTTCCCACCTTGATGATAATGGACTCAATCTCTGAACCTGTAAGCCAGCTCCAATTAAATATTGTAGTTTATAAGAGTTGCCTTGGTCATGGGGTCTGTTCACAGCAATAAAACCCCAACTAAGACAATGTTCAACAAAGGTTGGTCATCATGCCAAGCAGGACACCATGAGACTTAGAGATGTAGTCACCACTGATAATAGCTCCAAAATGAAAACCTATGGATATTTTTGCTTCCACATCCTTTCCATTAACACCTTCAGACTTAAAAAGTAAAATGACAGAAAGCAACCTAAACACGAGTTGAATACTGGGGTTGGCCCAGGCAGACTGTCCTTGCCATGAAAGTGGAAATAAGCACAGAACCACAGTTCGATTGACAAGTTGAAAACATAAGAGCCCTTAAACACATAGCCAATGTATATGGATATTTACTGAGTTCTGGAGCTACCTAGAAAGCTCAACTCTAGAGTAAAAACTTTGCAAAGATAGAATGAAAACTGAAATTTTATTGTGTCTACTGAAGACATGCTGGGGAAAAGAGTCTTGTCTCTTTATTACAGCTTCTCCTATTAGGAAATCTGAAGTTAGGGAGATGGCTTGCTATAATACATAGGAAACTAAGTTGGTTTTCCTACCACCATGTAAAAGTTTCACATTAGCATAGTGAGCAATTTCTATGATTCTGGCTCTGAAGGATGGAGAATCTCAAGCTCTTACTGACCAGTCCAGCCAAAATGACAAATTCTAGGATTATGGAGAAACCATATGTATGAATAAAGGAAGGAAGAAAGGAAGGGGGCAGGGAAAAGAAGGGAGAGAAGGAAAGGAATGAAGAGAGTGGAGAAACAACTGAAGACGACATCCCAGATTTACCCTCTAACATCCACACATGCTCACAAATATACACAAAAGGACACTTGACAACATTTGAAGCAGTCTGAATCAGAAGACTAAGAAAGTAAGAAGACTAAGGAATAACAGTAGATCTAGGAATGGCAACACATGTTCAGTGTTCTGTTTGTACAACATTTCTTGCTTAACTTACTGCTGATTTTGCCCCATTGTGTTATAGCTTTTGGATGACTGTCCCATTTTCCCCCTGTGGATATTATAAAAGATACTGAACATGCGTCATCAGCACATACAGACGTCCTCATCCCAACTTTCTATCTTCTTGATTTTCTCATGCCTGAGCCTCTTCCTTGACACCTCACTGTTTAGTACCCCTATACCTGCAGCTCTGGGTCAGACTTACCCTACAATGGGAGAACAATACTCCAACTAAAAATCTCTTGCTAGCAAGTAGAAAGCCCAGTGCCAGGAATAGGTTAATGTTTTACATTACTGGTCAAAAGGGTCACACAGGCATTACAGGCTGTTGACGTTATTCTTGGCTACCCTCCAGAACCTAACAGTAAAATCCTATTGTTGAAGACACTACATATTCGAATCACAGACTAGGGAGAAATCAAGCTGGTAGTACTCACCTAATAGCTTCATCCCTGCTGACCTGCTTTTACAGTGCTGAAAAGGATTGTGCATTCTACAAGAACCAAAAAACATCATTGATCTCACCCAGCTGTGAATCCTGAAAATGTCAATGACTGACTAGATACATTCACTTGTGCAATATGGCACAGTGGTCATGGGAGTGGCCAATCATTTTCTTCTTGGATATAAATCATGCCCCATGAGATAGAGGCCATATCTGGCATGGTTAAAGGGGTCAAGAATCTGTGACTAATTATTGGTCATGGACTCTAGGGGAGAACCCAATACTCTGCTAAATGGACATAGTATTAAAATTACTTTTTAAACTACAATTTGTTTTAATTTGTAATGATTTCTATTGATAGACAAATGAATGTCAATGTGATATTTTCTCTTTCTTGCTTCTTTTTTTATTTTCTGTTTCCCCTGTTTTTATTTTTTAATTAATTTATTTTTACATTCCATATTCCATTCCCACCCCCCCCCATCTACCCTCCAATTGCTCCACATCCCACACCTCCTGCCCACACCCCTGTCTCCATGTGGATGACCACCCAACCCCCACCTCACCTGACTTCTAAATTCCCTGGGACCTCCAGTCTCTTGAGGGTTAGGTGCAACATTTCTGAATGAACAGTGGGTTCCAGCTCAAGGGGAGGTCCCAAGGCCTGACATTATTACTGAGGCTATGGAGAGCTCACAAAAAGGAACCTATCATGACTGCCCTCCAAAAGACCCAAAAACCAGCTGAAAGTATCAGATGCAGATATTTACATCCAACCAATGGACAGACGCAGCTGACAACTGTTAATGAATTAGGGAAGGCTGAAAGAAGCTGAGGAGAAAGGTGATCCTGTAGGAGAAACAGCAATCTCAATTAATCTGGACCCCTGAGATCTCTCAAACACTGGACCACCAAACAGACCGCATACAGCAACTGATATGAGGCCACTAACACACAAACAGTAGAGGACTTCCTGTCCATTCAGCGGAAATGACTTCTAATAACCTATTGCTTTACCAATAGAGCAGAGCATTTCTCAATCCTCACCAGAGAAGCTTCTTGTTGCAGTAAATGGCAATTAACGCAGAGCTTCACAATTGGTCAACATGCAAAGAATAAGGAACTATGGAGTAGGGCTGCAGAGATAGATGGCTCAATAGCTAAGAGCACTGGCTGCTCTTACAGAGAGAGGGTCTGTGTTCAATTCCCAGCTCCCACATGGCAGTCCCCAACTCTCTGTAACTCCCATTCTAGAGATCTAATGCTTTCCTCTGGTTCCTGTGGGCACCACACAAATGGGGAATACAGCTATATACATAACATCTATATACATAAAATAATAAAATTTAAAAATTATTTTTAAAAGAGACTGTGTACGTCTCAGAGTTACATAGAACATACAAATCAGACCTCTTTTTCATAGGAATTTTGAGTACGATAGGGTGGAAAAATTGTTATAGTCAGAAGTGGTAGATAACATCATGGAAAGACTATTTTCCTGATCCAACAAGGTAGTAGTACCTATGAGCTCAAAATGATTCTGACAAGACCTCCTCAAGCTCAAGACTGACAGAAGTTGGGTGTAAATGGAGAGAAGAGAGGGTTATTATAGGAGTAGTTAAGAGAGAGGTGAATATGGTTAAGATATATTGTACAAAATTCTCCAAGAACTAATAAATATATTGGTTTGGGGGGGTTGGGGTTTTTGGTTTTGTTGTTGTTATTTTTTAATTTTAGTTTATTTTTAATTTATTTTTTTACACACCATATTCCATTCCCTGCCCACCCCATCCATCCTCCGACTGTTCCACACCCCACACCTTCTCCTGACCCCACCCTGTCTCCACATGGATGTCCCCAACTCCCACCCTACCTGCCCTCTAGTCTCCCTGAGGCCTCCAGTCTCTTGAGGGTTAGATGAATCATCTCTGAATGAACACAGACCCGGAAGTCCTCTACTGTATGTGTGTTGGGGACCTCATATCAGCTGGTGTATGCTGTCTGTTGGTCCAGTGTTTGAGAGATCGCAGAGGTCCAGGTTAATTGAGACTGCTGGTCCTCCTACAGGATCTCCCTTCTCCTCAGCTTCTTTCAGCCTTCCCTAACTCAACAACAGGGGTCAGCTGCTTCTGTCCATTGGTTGGGTGCAAACATCTTCATCTGACTCTTTCAACTGGTTTTTGGGTCTTTTGGAGGGCAGTCATGATAGGTCCCTTTTTGTGAGCGCTCCATAGCCTCAGTAATAGTGTCAGGCCTTGGGACCTCCCCTTGAGCTGGATCCCACTTTGGGCCTGTTGCTGGACCTTCTTTTCCTCAGGCTCCTCTTCATTTCCATTCCTGTAATTCTTTCAGACAGGAACAATTATGGGTCAGAGATGTGACAGTGGGGTGTGAACTCCATCCCTCACTTGATGCCATGTCTTCCTGCTGGAGGTGGGCTCTATAAGTTCCCTCTCCCTTCTTTTGGGCATTTCAGCTAAGGTCCCTCCCTTTGAGACCTGGTGCATTCTGGAGGGACCCCCTCCTATTTCCTGAGGTTGCTTATTTCCATTCTTTCTGCTGGCCCTCAGAGCTTCAGTCCTTTTATTGTTTTGTTTTGTTTTTCGAGACAGGGTTTTTCTGTATAGCCCTGGCTGTCCTGGAACTCACTTTGTAGATCAGGCTGTCCTCGAACTCAGAAATCAGCCTGCCTCTGCCTCCCGAGTGCTGGAATTAAAGGTGTGTGCCACCATGCCCGGCTCCTTTTATTGTTTTTAAAAGTTACATTATTCTTCCTTTCCCAAGTTTAGAAATTCACTTCTGTTTAATACAAAAAGCTTCTGAAAATCTTGACCATTACTAAATGAGAGTGTTTCAGCAAATTGTCTTATCTGCACAGTACGTTTTTGTAGGGTTATATAGGATGAAACAGTGGACCTTCCATCAGTATCAAGTCTTCAAAGGCTGGAGAAAGTGCCCCTGCTTATAGACAAAGATCTCACTGCAGTCTGTCAAGTTTGAAATCTTGGATCTTCTTGCAATATCTGTGAGTTATTTGGAAGCTGAGACATTCTTCCTTCTTTTCCTTCTGCCACAACAGTCTTTTTTCACTTCCCTCACAAGGATATGCCCTCCCAAGAGACCAACAGCTAGACCTAGGAACCATCTGAGTGCCTAACTGGTTAAACTTACAGAGACTCAAGTAAACCCTGATTGGATAAGAGATGCAAATGAAGGCATAAAATAGGACCAATCAAAAATGAGCTGTCAACTATAAGCAAGTAAGGCAAAATAAAGCCTTCAAACCTGAGCGTTCTCCTAGGGGCCACCGCTCCTTCCCCTTCCTCCACGTTAGAGGTGATGTGGGGAGAATAGGGAAAAGTCCAGGAAACCTATTACTCCATATCTGTTCATTACTCTAATTGCCACCAGTAAAAAGCACCATGTTGAGCTCTGAGGTTCATGGACCTTTCTTCATTATAGCTGCCTTCACTAAACCTGTAAACTGATCTTCCTATTTCTACCTTCCAGGTGCTAGGATTGCAGGCATGAGCTGCTATGGGGACAGTTAGCTACTCAGATGGCCCCTACGTTTAGCTGTTGGCCTCTTGGGAGAACATATTCTAGTGAGGGAAGTGAAGGAAGGCTTTGCAGCAGAAGGAAAAGAAGAAAAAATGTTCCAGCTGTCTTGTTCCATATCTGTCTTTTGGCTTCTAGTGCTGTCTGTAAGTTTTGGCATTCCTTGGCCGATAAACCCAAGAAACTAGAACTAGAATAGTCTAGTTTTTTTTTTTTTTCTCATGTGACATTCTGTCCTCCTATCTAGTTTTGTGTCTCTGTACTCTTGAATGACCAATCACATATGGGCCCTTTTAAATTAAATGTGCACTCAACTGATTACATTTGCAAAGATCTAGTCTCCAAATAAAACTACATTTATTGGTACAGTATCTTTTTGGGTAACATCATTCAAAATGTAAACAGGAAGCTTTGTCCTTGGCCTCTCCTTCTCTTTTTCACAATGTCTTCATCATTTAGAAGCACTTAGGTTTTGTTAATGGTCTCTATTAATGTTTTTCCTGCTTTCAATTTTATTTAATTCTGCTCTAAATTGGTGTGTGTGTGTGTGTGTGTGTGTGTGTGTGTGTGTGTTTACTGACTTTGGATGCTGGTTGCTCTTCTTCTAGCTTCCTAAGATAAAACCTTACACTATTGATTTTAGGTCTTTTTTCTTATTTAGTGATGCATTTATAATTTTCATGTAAGAAATGCTTTCACAGCACCCCAGAAATTTCAATAAATTTTCTCTTCAATTAACTCAATTATATTACAACTTTCTCTCTTTATTTCTTGTATAGCACAGATGTTATTAAGAAGTATAGTTTTGAGCTGGAGAGATCACCCAGCAGTTAGCTGCTCTTCCAGCAGTTCCCAACACTGATGTCAGTCAGCTCTCACAACTGTAACTATAGCTCCAATTTAATATAGAACCATGTGGGGCCCTTTCATTATCTTTCTCTTATTAGGTTCTAGGTTACACTTGTTGTGTATGACCTCAGAGTTCACATTGTACTACTTCTATTTCTTTAATCTATGAAAGTACATTTATAGTTGAGAGTATGAACTATCTCCATTCATGACCCATGTGAACTTTAATAGAACGCATAGTCTCACGCTATTGGATAAAGCAGTCTATAGCCCTTAGTGTGATAGTCAATTGACAGTGCTGTTGAGTTCAGCTCTGTCCTAACTGATTTTCTGCCTTCTAGAGATATCAAGAATTGTGATTAATCTTGGTTGTTGGCTTGACTGTATGGAGAGACACTTAGAAAATGGGTAAAGAAAGCTTCAGTGTGTGTCAATAAGGAACTTTCAGAGAAGACTGACATATTAGTCAGTAAAGATGCACTCTGATGTGGGCAGCACTAGCAATAGACTAGGGGCCTGGCTGAGTCAATGAAACAGTAGGGAAGACCTCACACTCAAGCGTACTGGGCCCTTCAAATGCTACACGTTTTTAAAGGGCTACCAGAGGGTCCGTGGATGCCTGATTCCAGCATCTTCAGTCTCTAGACAAAATCTCCATGAAGTTTCCAGATCTTCCTCTTCAAGATGAGGTTGCATCATGGGATCCTCTCAGTCTCTACTGTCCCTCACTCCTCCTTTTCAGGTAGTCATTGTGGAATTTCCCAACCTCTAATAAATCCCCTCTCCATACACACACACACCCCAAGTATATATATATGGTTCTATTCATCTGAAGGACCTTAATACAGATGTCTAAACATCAGTGATAAAGAGATATTGGATTATCTCACTATAGTAATGGATCCACCAATTTTATCTTACAGTTTGGACAATGTTTCCCTTGTATAACTTTGTTGTGAGGTTTGTGCCTGCCAAGGATTGTTAGGTCTTCTTGGGTATTTAACCCTTGTATCATTTTACTATATTCCTCATTATCCCTGGTACCTTTTTATGCTTTGGAGTCTTTTCAATCTGAAACAAATACAGTCATTAGAACTATACGCTTCTATGTTTGTGTTCATAATCAGTGTGGGATATTTATAGATAATAGGTAATTGCACCTTGTGTTTTGATTCATCTAGGCAACTCAGTATTTTCATAGCATATATATTTATATCATTAGGGTTTAAAGTTATTAACCACACAGTTGGATAAATATTTACCACATTTGTTAGTGTTTTGTCCTCACTTTCCTGGTCCTATTTGTTTTCTTCTCTCATTTTGCCTTGTATTTCTTCATTAATGTATTTATTCACTTTACATCCCAGTCAAAGTCCCCTCCCTGCTCTCCTCCCAGTCCTACCCTCACAAATCTCTCCCCCCCCCCAGTACCCTACCTTCTCCTCATAGAAGGGGAAGCCTCCCTTAGGTACTACCGCACACTGGGACATCAAGTCAAAGCAGGAGTAAGTGTATCTTCTCCCACAGAGGCCCAATCTTGCTTTGCATTTCTTAATTGTACATTTTATATATCAACACACTTTTCCTGGATTGCAATAATATATTTTATGACTGAAATATTTTATAATCTTAGGCAGTTGCCCTAAAGCTTGCATTTCTCATGTGACTGAGATGTTTTCAAAAAATGCTTCACAGATAAACAAGTGTCTTATGATAATAAAATATTTCAAATTCCTCCTTGCTGTCCTTTGTTTCATTGCTTCTATATTCATTCTACATATACATCAGCATATATAATATGTATGCTATGTGCATGTATACATATATGCAATGCATATATAAAATAATGCATTGTCACTGTGCATGCTGCTCAAATGATGAAGTATGTTCCTAGAATGCATGAGGCACTGCATAAGCTAGGGAGGGAATACAGAACCATAATTCCATTACTCAGAAGGTGGAAACAAGCGTTTAAAGTCATCTCTAGCTACATAGTGTGTTCAGAGATAGCCTGGGCTACATGAAATCTTGTCTTAAAAAATACATTGCTGGGCTGGAGAGATGGCTCAGTGGTTAAGAGCTCTTCTTCCAGAGGTCCTGAGTCCAATTCCCAGCAACCACATGATGGCTAACAACCATTTGTAATAAGACCTGATGCCTTCCTTTGGTGTATCCCAGGAGAACCACAATGTACTCATGTACAAAAAATAAATCTTAACAAAAAGATACATTCTGATTTACAAGGTTTAAGTAAATATTCTCTGAGGATCTGTGTATTAAAGGCTTAGCCATTAGCTATGATGCAAATGGGAGGCATAGAACTTTCGAAAGGTAAGGCCTAGAGGGAGACATTTAGCTAAGCAGAGGACACTTTTGCAGAAGATACTGGCATTCTCTCTCACTCTTGCTCTCTCGCTCTCTTTGTCCCTTCCTCTGACTCCCCCTTCCCCTCCCCCTCCCCCTCTATCTCTCTTTCTCTCCTCTCTCATCATAAGAAGAAATCCAAGCTATTCTACTAGAAGATGGGGATATTATCAACATGAGCTATCCAAGACCAGTGATCCTAAGCTGACCCTGTACCTAAATCAGACAAATATATGAATCAAGTAAAAAAATCAGAACTACTCAACTTCATACAGCTCAAATTTCTGATGCACCTAATTGCACACTATATAAATGATTGGTGTTAAGCTATTTAGTTTTGCAGAAATTTGTTATATAGAAAACCACTTGCTGGTACAGACCTTTTGACATGTAAAGCTATGCATTATAAGAATAGTACCAGCAAGAATGTACCACACAGCTGGGAGTGGTGGCACATGCCTTTAATCCCAGCACTGGGGAGGCAGAGGCAGGCTGATTTCTGAGTTCGAGGCCAGCCTGGTCTACAAAGTGAGTTCCAGGACAGCCAGGGCTATACAGAGAAACCCTGTCTCAAAAAAACAAAAACAAAAACAACAAAAAAGAATGTCCCACACAAACTGTTCATCTTCCCCATGTATATACAGAATGTTAAATAGAACATTTCCAAAACCTTGGGTATCAGCCCCAGGAAAACCTATGCACTGAGCCTATAAGGCCTTGCTTATCCATGATTACATTAGTGCTAGTACTATGGAATAGAAAATAAGATGAAATATGTGATTTCTGGCTACATATTCATTACTTCATCTCCTTTGTCACAAAATGGGTCCTTGAATATCAGGCATTTGTAAGCTGGAGGAAGATAATGCTAATGGAATGTTCAATCATGGAACATAGAACCTACATTTAGGGAAACTGATCAACTCTACTAAAGAAGAAATTCCTCAAGTTGTTGTGATTATTGTTGTTTGAGGGGGAAGAGAGACAAGCTATAGCATTCTTGGAAGCATAGAAACAATCTCTAGATGCTATCTCTGGGTCTCCCTGGGGAATCATCTTCCATAGTATTGTCCCTACAGTTACAATTGGGAAACCACAAAGGAGATGAAGTCATGATTGCTGGAGTTCGGGGACTTTGATCAAGATTGGGTCCCCACAGGGCTCAAAGGGGTTGTGAGCCTTAATATGGAGAAGTCCTTTAGTCACTCACATTCACCCTGCACCTTTTGTGACCTGCTTACAAACTGTCCCTTCCCTCAACTGTGTGCCTTCTGAGGAAAGGGAAACAGTCTCACATTTTGCATTTTTCATTACCTCCACGTGAAACTTCGAAGTTAATTCACTCAAAGAAATCATATGATCGCCTGGTAAGTGAGCATGGAACTGAACAAGGGAAGTGAGCAGATTTGGAAAATCAGGACGAATATATGTCACTTCCTGGACAAGGAAGACAAGTTCAGACTGTAGGTAAGGCCTTGTATAACCTATAGTCGGTACCTAATAACCACCTGTAGAATTCATTAATCAAATAGCAAATGCCTACTTCTGAAAATATGGAATCAAATATTCAGTAGAGACATGATGAAAAATAGAATAGAAAATCTGTCTGAGACTGAGAACTGTAGCTTAATGTTTAGCATATGTGAGGTCCTGAGTTCAGTCCCCAGAACCACAAAAAAAGAAGAGGAAAGTGGGGGGTCAGAGAGGGGAGAAAACAAAAGGAAGGAAAGAAAGGAGAAAAAGGAGGGAGGGAAGGTGGGAGGAAGGAAGGAAGGAAGGAAGGAAGGAAGGAAGGAAGGAAGGAAGGAAGGAAGGAAAAAAATCTTATTTCAGATCCTGCCTCTACTAAAACACATTGCTTACATAATAAGAACGCAATATGTATATGATGATACACAAAGTGAAGGTATATGGTGACTACTGTGCTCTCCGCCTTGGTGAAGGATGTATAGTTCCTTGTGTTGCTGTAGAATTTATTTGGTTGGCTTTACATGCTGTTAATTGCTTTAGACTTCTTGTAGGAAAAATACTCTTTCTTAGGAAAAGTGAAGGATGTGGTGCCTTTCATGGACTGTGGTCTCTGTAACACCCTGTGTGTCTTGATGAGGACACAGATGACTCTGCAGCAGAAGTATCTACAACATAGTTCTACCGTAAATTATTGAGAAGCCACTTTTGCATCTTGCAGGATCTTGTTGTAGAATAATCCCTTTATGTATTCTTCGTAAACAACTGCTTTGTTATTTTAGATACCTTCTTTAACAGAATCATACGAAGAGCTTTAAGATAACCTCTAATGATAGGCATGAATGAAAATAAGGGGAGAAAGTACTAGAAAAAGATTACCCGTGGTTGAAATTTCTAAGTAAATAATAATACGTATATATTTGGCCTAAACCATAATCAAAATGAAGGAGCCTGTGTCTTCAGAACTGGAATTAGAATCTAATTCAATGTGGCATGACAGTCAAAGGCACACAGAGAGATTAAGGCCTGAGGCATAGATGATGAACATTCTGCAACTTTATCATTTTCTGTAAAAGTATTTTTCCTCCCTCTCAGCAAGCAGATGTCCTCTCTTGTACAGTCCACACAGCATACGGTGGTCATAGCTCAAATCCTAAATATTCATACTTCCTCTATCCAAGAACCCACTTCACCTGGCCAGTCCCTGCCTCCCACACCCAGGAAACAGAGAAGAACAGTAACAAAGAGCAACCTGGATTAGAACAGGAAAGAGTACAGACTCCATCACCGAGAAGAGGAAGCTCACATTCAAACTTCCTAGCTAACTTTATGGTGATAAATGAAATTATGGTAAGAGGTAAAAGTGGCCATTTCTGCTGGGACAATGTGAGGTGGAAATGGAGCAAGGCATAAGAAGAAGGGTTCCAGAAATTAATGGTTTATTAATTCTGCTTCCTGCAAAGCTCCTAGCTTGCTTTTTCCCTTCATCCATAGCCCCTGATAGTCTCTTATGAAAATCTATCCCTTATCCTCTTGACATATGCTAGAGAACATCTATTCAACCAAAATTTTAAGTGCTGTGTGGAAGGAACTGCCAAGTGATGTAATACTATCAAACCTGTGTTTCCTGAAATCACATTTGTCTTTTAGCATGAGAGCAGTTATAAGCAGTAGGTTGGTATTTTATCTACTATGGTAAGCTTACAGACTATGGAAAGAGTTTCTAATCATTTCTGGAAGTTCCCAGGAAATTCCCACTTGATGTGTGTGTTCTCTGGAGTCCAAAGCATCAGTCAGTGCTCTCTCGAATTCAGATTCCCACCTTAGATTCAGTCAATGACAAGTGATCTGGGAGAGCCACTTTATTTTCCTTAGTTTTCACCAATAGACTTTAGCCCTCTGCCTCAGACACAAGCCAGCAGACTGAGAGCAATCCATGATCCAGCAAAGGAGTTTTATATGTGCTTTATCTCACCTTCTCTGGCATGCAGTTTATTCCATATTAAAAAAAAAAAAAACAAACTACTTAGTCTGAGCTGATGAGCAAATATAAAGTATTTATAAAGCAGAGTGTGTCTCTAGTTGCTTTCTAATATCCACTATAATGAAAACAAAGTGACTGGATAGTACATTGCCAGAGAGAAAAGTCACCACAGAGGGAACATACTTTTGTCTAATAACAACAGAAATGGCTCCTGAGTTTCAATTAGATTCACTTATTTACTCAACAAAAACATACTGAAGACTATTAGGTTTTTTTTTCCTGTGTATCTGAACTTGAAATTTTACATGAGCAGATTCAAATAAAAGGAAACAAAGAAAAAAGAATATTCCAGATAATAGTTATATGAAGACAACATAATAACTTAGGAAAGTTTTAGATAAGATAGTCAGAGACTTTCAAAGGCAAGAAGCTATAGAGAGATACAATTTCAGTGTGTGTCAGAAAATTCTAAGAGCAAAAAAAAAATGGTCATAGGAAGATATAAGTCTCGAGAGGTAAGGAGGGGCTCAGAAGACACTGTGGGCCATGATACAGAATTTGGAATTGGATTGAATTGAATTTAAAACATCGTAAGTTTTTTGTTTCCATGTGATCCTGTTCATCGGTTGTTTTGCTTTTTTTTGTTTTGTTTCTATATAAGACAGTGGAGCTTTGTTGAGAAAAGAAAATTGAAATTATGATGTTCGCAGGAAAACAGATGGAGTTAGTGGTTATCATGCTAAATGAAATAAGCCAGACTCAGAAAGAAATACTGTGTGTTTTCTCTCATGTACAAATTGGACTATAAGTGGATGGAAGGGTGTTTAAAGAGAGGGAGGGGGGAATAAAAGGGGTAATGTCATAGAAGCAGGAGTAACATTATTTGGGAAGCCATCAAGAAAGGAAGGAGAGGGAAGGAGCATGGCAGTGAAATGAATAAGGACAAGGTACACTGATGATACATGACTGATATGTCACAGTGGAACCCACTGCTTACATGCTAGCCAAAGGCTAACTGGAAAAATCAGAACAGATTAAGAAGAAAAGTGGACAAATCTTTGTTTTATATTGAAGGATAATCCTACAACAGAGATAGAAGTGGTATTCCAAGGGGGAAGACTATAGGAAGGAAGGCTGCTCAGAAGTTGGTTACAGCTTCCCAGGAAAAAACTGTGAGTCTAAGTGGCCCAGACGTGATGCCACAGGTTACAGGGGCTACAGGTGATGGAGTCTGGTTTCAACACTGACTAAACAAACCTATGTCCCTCCTATCTAGCATCTGCTCCTACTACTGCAAACTCATCTGTTGTGATAATACCTCATCTCTCTGTCCAAATGTCTCCTTAATACTGTTCGGTTTCCTGACCCAGGAACAGGGACTGTGATGCATAGTTTACATATCAAAGCAAACATGGCTTCTGGGTTCTCCCAGTCCCTATTTGGCATACCCTGTGGTCACCCTGGACTTTCTAGTGCTGTGTTTTCTACATCTCCTAGAAATACAGTTAACTGAAGTAATACTATGATGTCAGATACTCAGTGTTCATGAGCCCTTGTTTGAAGTTATAGTTAAAATATCACAAAAACATTTCAAGTAAATCTTTACACCTTTTTGCTTTAAGCTCAATATCATCAGAGAGCTCCTGGGATCTCCATCTCTTTCTGCTTTGTAGGCAGAGACTCCGTTACAGCTCATTTTAAATTAGTGTGTATTAGTTGTACAAAGTAAGCTTTATCTCTACTCATTGTATATCCACATGTGGTATTTAACTTTTAAATATATTTGAATTCTTTTATATTTGTAGTTCAAGTAAACTATCTTTGGAGGCTTAACTTTGTACATTTGTTGAGAAATTAACTTTTTTTTGAAACTTAAGGAGATGAGCTACTTTAAACCTAATCTTACATAACCTAAATAGTAGGTACCTGGCTGGTTTTCACATAGGATGATTTTCATAGTGATGGACAAGTACCTGGGGAAGAGAACCTCACTCAAATCCCAGTGTCGGGCAAGGAGCCTTTAATTATGTTAGATCTATGGGTATACTTCAAAACAGCAGATAGTCAGGCAGCCACACACAGTAATGTGTATATAAAATAAATCTAGAGGAAGAAATGGCTGTAAAAGTAAAGGGGGCACAAGTTGGTACTTACAAGAGCAGGGGACAAGGGGAAGAGAAGATAGGGTAATAGAGTATGAACAAACTATGGAGGGATAGAAATATGATAATGAATCATCTTACTTTGTACAACTAATACACACTAATTTAAAATGAGTTGTAACAGAGCCTCTGCCTACTAAGCAGAAAGAGATGGAGATCCCATGAGCTCTCTGATGATGTTGAGCCTAAAGCAAAAGAAGATAGTCATAAAGACAACAGATGGGACAAAGAGGAACATTCATGGCTAAGTGAACTTTGGCAGAGCATCAGAGAAGAGACAGGACACCATAAAAGAAAACCATTTGGTAAATGGGGATAAGACTGGGTAGATATTTAAAGACAATACCAAGGGAAGTTGTGTTTTACCAAATGGAACTTTACTTCTCTCTATATCTCTTCATACAGGTACATCCAATGGAGAAGGAAAACCAAACCAGCCTCTCTGAGTTTCTCCTCCTGGGTTTTTCAAGTTGGCCAGGGCATCAAGGGCTTCTCTTTGCACTCTTCCTATGTCTCTATTTAACAGGACTATTTGGAAACCTCCTCATCTTGTTAGCCATTGGTTCAAACAATCACCTCCACACACCTATGTATTTCTTCCTTGCCAATTTGTCCTTGGTAGACCTCTGCCTTCCTTCAGCTACAGTCCCCAAGATGCTATTGAACATCCAAACCAAGTCTCAGTCCATCTCCTACCCTGGATGCCTGGCTCAGATGTATTTCTGTATGATGTTTGCTAACATGGACAACTTCCTTCTCACTGTGATGGCATACGACCGCTTTGTGGCCATCTGCCATCCTTTGCACTACACTACCATTATGACCCCATGCCTCTGCACATCTCTGGTGGCTTTCTCTTGGGTCATTGCCACTTTTAATCCTCTCTTGCATACCCTCATGATGGCCCGACTTCATTTCTGCTCTGAAAATATTATCCACCATTTCTTCTGTGACATCAACTCTCTCCTCCCTCTCTCCTGTTCTGATACCAGTCTCAATCAGTTGATGGTTCTGTCTGTGGTGGGCCTGATATTTGTGGTACCATCAGTTTGTATCTTAGCTTCTTATGGTCGCATTGTCTCTGCTGTGATGAAAATTACTTCTATGGAAGGAAAGCTCAAAGCATTCTCAACCTGTGGATCCCACCTTGCTTTGGTTATTCTTTTTTATGGAGCCATTGCAGGAATCTATATGAGCCCTTCATCCAACCATTCCACTGAAAAAGATTCAGCTGCATCAGTAATTTTTATGGTTGTAGCCCCCGTATTGAATCCTTTCATTTACAGCTTAAGGAACAATGAGCTGAAAGGGACTTTAAAAAAGACTCTTGGCCAGAGCAAAATATGTTCCAAGTGATTTACACTTCTCTGAAAGGAGTTCAACAGGCAGGAAAGCCTTCTGATGCCATTATTTTTATTGTCATTTTAAAAGCTATCATAAATAGTGAATGAAATTTGTCCGACCTCAATTTACTACAAATGCTGAAACTGACATAATCACAGATCATGACCATTTGAGCCCCATAGTATTTTATTGATGTTAACAGATATTTAGAACTTAAATCCATGAAAAACCAACAATAAAATATGAAATCAACATTTAATGTATTATTAAGACAGCCCAAATTGCCAGATGTGGTGGTGCAAACCTGTAATCCCAAAACTCAGGAGACAGCAGTAAAAGGATTGCTAAGAGTTTGAAGCCAACCAGGGTTATATAATGAGATCTTGTCTCAAAACAAACAAACAAACAAAAAAACTAACTAACAGTACAAATTATACCCCACAGGGAGTATTGAATGCCTCACTCCCCGCAGGACTATATGCCTCTAATAATTGATAGAAGTATGCAATAATATTACCATGCATGGAAAAAACTAAAGAATAAAGTCACTGTTGTGGAAAACTCATATTAGAAAGACAATATGAAGTCAAAGGGTGGAGATGGTAAGGCAACTTCATGTAAAGCTGCAAAAGACAGATTGCACTAAATCTGAGTCTTCTACTTATCAAAATGACTTGACAGAGGGCAAAAAGAAAGTAGTATATGTTGGCAAAAAGTGTTTGCAACCAACAAAAGTAGTGTCAATAACGTAAACTCACAGTAGCCAAAGCTACGTAGGAATGATGAGAATATTCAAAGGCTATGGGGAAGATGTGTGGGGAAGAGCATGGCATTTAAAAGTAAAGACGATGAATAAGTTAACCTGTATGGAGTGAAAGGTCACCTAAGAACCTGGTGAAAACAAAGACTGGATGGATAGTCACTAGGGGGCTGTAGGGAGGGTTTTGTTTTTGTTTTTTGTTTTTTTTAGATAATTTTGCAGATATTTTCTATAACTGTTTCATTCTCTTGTGTAAAATGTAGCGCGTGGGCTAGCATCTCATGTAGCCCAGCACTCAGGAGGCAGGGGCAGAAGGATCTCTGTAAGCTCAAGACCAACCTGGTGTATATATACGGTGACTCATATCTGTAATCTCAGTACCAAAGAGGCTGAAGTAGGAACATCAGGAGTGTAAGGCAAGCCTGGGCTACAGAGTGAATCTGTGGACTACCGGGGCTACATGAAACCCTATGTTAAATGAATTAGTGAAGTAGATATTGATGCAACTCATTGTGGAAGGGTTAAAGAATTCAATAGAAAAAAAATGAACAAATGATATGAAGTTATACTATAGTAAGAGAAGTACATAGGAAGAAAAAATATTTTGAGACAGGGTCTCACTGCATAGACCTGGTTAGCCTATGTAGACCATGCTGGCCTCAGGTTCACAGAGTTCTGCCTACCTCTGCCCCCTGAGTGCTGGTATTAAAGACACGCAACCACATCCAACTACCAAGAAATACTTTTAAATATATAGTTTCATTAGAAAATATATCTAATACCTATTTAATTGGAAAAATTAATAAATCTTTCAAATCAATCATTGAAGAGAGTTTTAATTGTGCAGTATTGTTTAAACATCAGTGATGGGATCACGCAGTGGGCAAACATTCAGTAAGGGTTTGATTATACTTGACGAGGTTTGACACCCACATGCTCTACCCAGTAGTTCTACTCCTTGGAAAAAATGCTTATGCATGAGAAAAATATTCATAGAAGCAGATGCTCTGTACAGTATGGGCAATGACCTAAGATATCCAGTATTTCTATTTGAAATGAATGAGTTAATTGAGGATATAGCAAGCAAAAGGAAAAAAATAGCAAGTAGCAAATAATAAATGATCTTCAAATCAGGAGTTAGTTCACAACATCCAGCAGAATTGATGAGAGTATCATGATTTACATAACAATGGAAATATCATTAAATCAAGAGCTTACAAACAACTTCCATGAGGCAGAAATAGAATGACATTGGAGCAGCCTACTGGAGCTCTCAGTTTAGCTTTCTCTTGGTGGATAAGCTTTGATCTTCCTGTCTACTCTGCAGGCGCTTTTACATCCTGAGATAGGCACTCTGGAGATCACGTGCACTACTAGCTTTTCAAATGTCCAGATGAGCCTACATATTTTGGGTTCATCCTAGATTTATGTTCCCAAAGTTTTCAATGTTTTTATATCTACCTAAGCATGTAAGATATCTTCAGGCTTAACCCAGGGAGAATCAAATTATGGTTTATTCTTGGGACAGCAAAACATTAGTTAGTATTGACACTGGATGTTTTGGAAACCTTAAATCACTCATCATTCAGTAAGTAATATATCATTTTGTGTAAGGCACTAAGAATAGTGAGCAAAGCAAATATGGTTTTTTATTTTGTGGAGACAGTTGTGCCATTATATAACTGGTAAGATATAAAATCAGGAGGAGGTAGTCAGAGAAGTCCATTAGATGAAGCAACATGTATCCTCCACCCTAAAAATGGAGTAGAAATTTAGTCATGAAATTAGTAAGAGGGGAAAACATTTCAGATCAAAAAGTTATGGCTGTTGTCACCTTGAACTAGAGAAGCTATCATTATCCACACTGAGAATACCACAAGATTGGGCCCAATAATATCTCCTTATGGAAGGAGCAAAGTAATAAATAAAATTCAACACACATACACACACACAATTATAAATTCCATGAAAATAAGCAGATATTGCTCTACTCAAAACTAGCTCTACTTTTCAGAATAGTGTTGGGCATATAAGGCATTAAATAATATTTGTAGCAAAAAGTGGAAAAGGGAAGACAAAGTCAAGACAGGTTTGTTTTTTTTTCCACTATTGGATTGTTAAAGGAAAAAAATATAATATCATTGAGTTGACAGATACAGGCAAGCAAGAAGGTTGCCAGTGGATTTCATGGTTAGTGACTTGGCACTAGTAAAAGTACAAGCAGGCAAGCACGGTGAACCAAACCTGCGATTGTAGCATGCCAGAAGACAAGGCAGGGAGATCATGAGTTGTGTGCCAGTGTGAGAAACATAGAGTATGACACTGTCTCAAAAAGCAAGACCCCTCCCCCACAAAAGTACAAAAGTATGTATTCAAATAGATCCAATATTACAACCCAAAAGGCTTATAAACATGTAACAAGTGAAATTTCTAGACCTAATATCTAATGAATCCCAGACATTTCTGGCAGCAATGACTGTGTTGTAACATGTGACTTCACTATAGGTGTGCTTCTCAACACATAACATGAGCACTTCATGTTGTATTTGCCATTAAGCCAAGTAATAACAACAAATGCCACCTAAAATAACTCAGTTCCAAAATAAGACTATCGAATCTTATGGATCTCAGAGTTTCTACTGTACAAACTTTTCTGCTTTCATACAAAGACAATTTAATTATGGAAAACAAAATATTTTTTAGATGTTCCTACCATTGTTTCTCAGCATGTATCAAATCACAGATACTGGCATATCTCTGATTGTATCATGTTAGAATGTTTGATATTTTTAATTTCTGCTTGAGTTTCTGACTTGAGTTTCATTTTTTTAAGAAATTGTTAAGTTAGCCAGACACAGTGAGTCGCACCTGTAATCCCAACACTTGGGAGGTCAAGGTAGAAGTATGTGAAGAGTTCAAGGTCATCCTCAGAAACATAGGTTGAAGGCAGTTTGGACTTTATGAAACCTGTCAAGAAGAAAAACTAAATCATCAAATTAGTTTTGGTTTGTGATTAAGACAGAATTCCCAGCAATATCTGAAATGACCACAACCATACTTGTGCTACTTTGTACTACATGCTTTTACAAAGTGGAATTCCCAGTATTGTCAATTATAAAATCAAAATATTGCTCTAACTACAGAATCTTACATTCTAACCACAGAATCTTACATCAAAACAGCAACTGGCCCTGATAGAATCTTTAATCTTCCCTCTGGAATTTCAGAGGGAAATTCCAAGCCTCTGTCTTCAGCACTGCTTCCAACATTCTTGTCTTCCAAGCTCCTACAGAACACTGAGGTTTCAACAATCAATGGTCCTTCTAGCCCAAATGTCCAGTCCTTCCACATTTCTCCCCCTAAACATAATCAGGTCTGTCACAGCAATACCCTATACCCAGTACCAATTTGTATAGGGTTGTATTGCTATGATGAAACACCATGACCAAAAAGCAAATTGGAGAGGAAAGGGTTTATTTGGCTTACACTTCTAGATCATAGTCCATCATTGGAGGAAGTCAGGACAGGGACTCAAGCAGACCTGGAGTCAGGAGTAGATGCAGAGGCTATGGAGAAGGCTGTTTACTGTCTTGCTTCCCCTGCTTTGTCCAGCCTTCGCTCTTATAGAACCAGGACTATCATCCATGGATGGCATCACCCAGAATAGACTGTGCCCTCCTCCATTGATCACCAATTGAAAAAATGACCTACAGCTGGATCTCATGGAGGCATCTTCTCAACTGAGGCTCTTTCCTCTCTGATGAATCTAATTTATGTCAAGTTGACACACAGAACCAGCCAGTACATGTAATAAATGCAGAAAAACCTTCATTCAACAAGAACATCTTGTTGGAAATTATAGAACACACACTGAAGTCCTATAAACATAGAGTATGGGAAAGATCTCAGTGGGCACAGAGGTGTTATTAAACATCAGAGAATCCATATAGGCTAAAACCCTATGGGTACATAAAGTGTGGAAAGCCTGTATAAGTTAGGCTCTAACTAGGTATCAGAGAATTTATAGAGTAAATTAGTTCTACTAAAAAGAGAACAGTACCAAAAATTACTTAGTGCTCAGGATTAATAGACAGAATCTACCTTAGAGACCACGAGTGCCCATAATGTGGGCAAAACTTCAATCATCATTTAAAAACTTGAATCAAAGAATATGAGTCAAATATTCTTTTATTTCTAATTTAGTTGTTTTGAAAGAGGAATCAACTTCAGAAGGCTTTAACCTATTTGTATTGACTTACATTTATAATACCAATTTTATAATCCCAAATTTATAATCACTTGATTTATGCTTTTAATCCCAACACTTGGGAAGGTGAGGCAGGAAGTTTGCCCTGCGGCCAGCTAGGGCTACAGAGAGACTTGATCTAAACTAGCAAAACAACAAAATGTAACCCTGTCTATTGTGTTCACTTGTGACCCAAGCTTGGCAATTCCTGGCTGAATATGACTTCTCCCTTCTGTTCTAGTTCTTTGCTTGTCCATTCGTTTATATGACACTAGGTAAGACATTCACATGTCCTCTGCCTCATTTCCTCGAGATGAGAATGAGATTCACCAACTCTATCTCAACAAGTTGAAACAGATAAAAGTTGTCTTTGACATTAAAAAGTAAACCAATGTTCATTGTTTTCCACCAATTTTCTATTTAAATTTTAAGTTAGGGGTCTGGTTATTTTGTAGACGTTTTGTTGTTTCCAACCATAAGTATCTGGAGGATGAGAACACTCATAGTCAAAGAGAAAGCAATGGTCAGTAGGAACTTTATAAATATACTACTGTTCCTAGGAACTACAAAGGTTTAAATTCTTCAATACGCAGTGAAAGTTGGGAATTTGGAGTAATCATGAAGCATTAATGGGAAAGCACAAGGTAACTAAGAAGAATAAAGAGAAATCCGTTAAGTATACTCCTGAGCCCAGCGCAGGCCTCTGGATCTGTGATCAGCCACCCAACTCTTAAACTTGTCACCTGAAGCCCGAGGCTGGCCAGACAAAAGCTTAGGTGACTTAAAGCTATGTCACTCCTCAGGATGTCCCGCATAGCCGCCCTCCACCTGGTGTAGCTGAGGGCGCTCGGTCCTTTTGCTGGCCTACCATAGAGCTGTCAGACCTCCGAGCTTCCTAGAGAGCTTCCGGAAGTGGCTGTGGGGCAAGATGCGTGCTGCCCGGCTCTGCGGCTCCAAGGGTTTGGAACTTAGCGGCTGCAGGGGTCCCGCTCGGGTTCGGTGTCCGTCGCGTCTCCTCGCGCGCTTCCCTGTCCGCGCTGTGCCGCCTCCCGCCCTCGGGCAGCGTGGGGAGCTCTCGGTGAGTGCGCTGGGCCGAGCAGGGGCGCTCGGGCAGCGGAGGCCCGAGAGCGGGGAGCGGGTCGGTTCAGGGCCTGCCGCCGCTGAGCAGGCCGACACCCGGCCCCAACTTCCTACGGGATGGCTCTCCTCATCGCCAGTCATCATGTATATAATTTTGCACTCGCTCTTACTTGTAAAGCCGGCCCGTGTACCAACTGTTTCTACTCAGCAGTTTTGCCGATCGGTCTCAAAATTCATTTTTAAAGATAATAATTTTTTTCTTTTGAAGCCTCTACCCCACGTGGAAATCTTTGATTTTTTTTTTTTTTGTTACTCTTTTTTTTTTTTTTCTACCCATAAAAGAAGTATATTATGAAAGTAGTTCATGTAATGGCTGAACAGTTGTATGCAAAAGAAATACTTTAAGTAATTCTGGGGTAACAAAATTAAACCTTATTCAGAATACTTTGCTTACCTAGTTTATTAAAGCTAACTGAAATAGAATCTTGAAAATTCGGTAGGTTCCCATTCCCAAAACTCGGGTCATTCATGAGTAATCTCTGTTGGATTTCTAAGACGTTGACCACCACTTGACCACATACTTCTATTTGTCCGATTCACTTAAGTATTGCTATGCAGCAATCATCATTTTAGTGAATGTGCACGTTTTGAGTTCCTTGTGGTTAAATATAAAAATGTCAGTCTTAAAAGCATTCATCAAAGCAACTTCCTTGAGAAGCCCATAGCCACGCTTGTGCGTCTGGCCCTCTCCTGAGTGCCTTTCTCCTAACCCTCATGCTCAAGCCTTATTAAAATAACTTTTAAAATCTCCAAAACAAACAAACAAAATGAATGAATGCCATTTCAGATAACTACAAAGCATGTTTGTTTCATCTACTTCTTCTTAATCTCTAAAACCTGGAGATTATCATTCCTGGTTTGTATTCGGTTCTCAGACATCTCTCAAGTTTAATTAATCAGAAAGGAAAGTACATCTCCTGCATCTCTTGAGAAGCCAGTATTTGAGTTGTGCCTTCCTTAGTTTTCAAGGCTTTAACATTTTCGATCCCGAATAAGCCTAAGATTGTTGCCTTTCCGTTCATAAGGCAATCATCCTGACCAGATGTTCTTCAAGGATGGTGTGTAGGGATCAGTGTTTCTCTGTAGGTACTTTCCAACACTGCAATGTGTATGCACAAAATTATTAGAGAGGAGAATGAAATGGCCATGTATGTTGGTGCATGCCCGTAATTAATTGCATGCTGTACTAGGGTTGGGAAATCACCAGTTTGAAAACAACCTTAGAGAATTTTGTTTTGTTTGGGGAGGATAGGTAAGGTCCACTCATGCCACAGTACCGTAGTGGAGGTCAGAGGACAATTGCAGGAGTCTGTCTTCTCCTTCCACCTTGTGGGTTCTGGGAAAGTAAACTCGGGTTGTCAGGCTCAGCAGTGGGCACCTTTATCTCCTGAACGGTCCCTCAGAGCCCCGTGTCTTTTTAACAGTACACCAGTCATATTGGATTGAGGACCTATCTTATTTCAGTTATAACTTCATGTTAATTTGATTATATCTATCTACAGTCTGCAAATAGGGTACATTTATAAGCATCTTTTTTGAAGACAGTAACATGAATGATGAGAAGCTTAACCAAAGTCAAGGAGAAGTCACCACTGCAGCCTTAGCAAGGGATATATATATAAACAAGAACAGAAACCATTAGTGTATGTATTCCCCACAAAGAAACAGGGACATCAAAGTGAGCTCTTTGGACCTGGAGCCTCTACTCTTAAAACAAATCTAGACACATTCTATGTTGTGTTGTAAATATAGCGCTCTAATGTTCTTTAATTCTATCAAGATAAAATTTTGATGAGTATGAAATTAAGAGAGCAAAACGTTTTTACAACCAATAATGTACCATTGTGAGAAAAGTAGTGTGTGTAGATATCGAGAATAAGGAAAATAAATAATTTGGCCAACAATGAAAGTAGTCCAAGAAGACTTAAATGAAAAGATAACATTCATGGACTGAAGAACCCTTGTTAAGATGTCATTCATAATGTGATATCAATACTGTTAAGATAGTATTTCTAAACTGAGATATAGATTCAACACAAGTTCAATTCTAGCATTATTGGGAATCAATAAGCTTATTCTAATATATGGATCAAAAAAGCAACAACCAGCAAAGCCAAAACAGCTTCAAAAACAGAAAAGTTGCAGGATTCGAACTACTTTGAAAGTTCGAGAGAAGGTAGATATATAGGTCACAGTAAGGGAATAAAGACTCCAGAAATAGTGTTTGTGGCCAGTCAGACCTCCCCCCCACCCCCGCTCTGATGAAAAGGCAAGTGATCCAGTATATAATCCTTTCTGTGAATGGAACTACAACAGATTTTCATGTGTATGTAAGGAGGGGGACCTCCACCCACACCTTCACTTCTGCAAAGGTTAATTAAAAATCAAGCATAGGCTTAAAACCTGAAACTACAAACTTTTAGAAGAAAACCTTTGTAATTTGGAGTTAAACAGACATTTCTTAGATTTGACATCAAAAGTACAATCTTTAAAAATTTCGATAAATTATACTTCAAAAAATTTCAAATATCATCTTCAAAGCTTTCAGTTAGAAGAATAGAAGAAAGTCAATATTTATAAATAATGTATCTCATAAAGGACCTGTATCCAGAATATATAAAGAGTTCTCAAGTCTTAAACATACAAACAATATAAACCTCAATTACAAAACAATCCTGGGCAAAGCATGGAATTGCATGTAGTTCTAATACATGAGAGAGAGGCAATAGGCTCACCAGTTAAAGATCAGCCTGACTACATGATAAGACCCTATCTCAGCAGCCTAAACAAGTTAAATAAGTATGTAAGTAAACCTGGTACATGCCTGTAGGCCCAGTATTTAAGAAGCTGAGGTGTGAGAATCACAAGTTTGGCACTGTCTTTGGTTATAGAATGAGACTGTGCCAAAAAAAATAAACGCAAAGTGGGCCAAAATCTTTAAATAGATTCTTCACCAATATATGTTCAATATTGTTAGTAAAAAAACAAGTCAAATTCATAACAGATTACTATAAACCTATTATAATGTTTATTTTTTAATACAATTTCAAGTGCTAGTGGAATGCAAAATATAGCCACCTTGGAAACAATTCAGCAGTTTTTTAGATACTACACTTAAAACTCAGCAGTTTACTTCTTACTTCCATGTTTTACCTCACTGAATTAAAAACTCACAAGATCATGCATGTACACGGTGGTTTTATTCATAATTACAAACAGGAAAAAACTCATTTGGTGGCAGTGTAGATGAATAGTCATCTGTATGAGAATAAGCATACATATTGATGTTAGGTGTCTTCTGCTAAGTGAAAGTTGTCAAACTCAAACACTACTGAATTTTATTTCTGTAACATTCTGGAAGGTCTTTGGTGTGTGGGTTTAGATTTGTAGATTTTGATAAGACGTTCTGTTCTTTGCAGATCCACTGCTCCAAATAGATTTTTAGGAGTAAGAGATGAAGTCCAAGAGATAACTCTGAGACAAGAGGGAAAATAGGAAGCCTAAATAGGGTTGTGAATCTTAGGTAATGAAGAGGAAAGGATTAAAGGGTTCATAAACTAGAACAAGGTTAAGAGAGAGCTAAAGTACACAAGACAGTTGAGAGCCGCAGATGTACAAGGTACCGTGAGGAATTCAGTGTGTGCTGCTCCGGAGTACCTGATAATTAAACATAGAATTTTAGTTAGGCTGACTCTCCATGGTCTCCATCCTCCACAACCCTAAAGAGAAAGCAAATGGAAGGGTTTGTACCATGGGTGGGTTTGGGCTGCCAGATTATTTAGGGCACTCATTAATATATCTTGGTAAGTTACTATGATTTTTGCCTTACCTTAACATAGTTATCATTTTCTGTTCTGGAAGAAGTGCCCTGGAGGTTCTTGGAAGACTTGTAAGAAGATACAGAAGGTAGAGGAAAGAGATCTTCTGAGCTTTACTGGCCCTAAATGGCTACAGAACCAAGAAAGCCTTCTTCAGCCCCATCTCCACCAGACCAGGCTCCTGAAGAGGATCTTGTCATTGTCAAGATAGAGGAGGATCATGGTTGGGATGAGGAATCCGGTGTGCATGAGAACAACACACCTGGCCAAGAACTGTTTCGTCTACGCTTCAGACAGCTCTGCTACCAGGAGACATTAGGACCTCGGGAAGCTCTGATCCAGCTCCGTGCATTTTGCCATCAGTGGCTGCGGCCAGACTTGAACAGCAAGGAGCAGATCCTGGAGCTGCTGGTGCTGGAGCAGTTCCTGACCATCCTGCCAGGGGAGCTGCAGGCTCTGGTTAAGGAGCACCAGTTACAGAATGGAGAGGAGGTGGTAACCCTATTGGAGGACCTGGAAAGGCAAATTAATGTCCTAGGGCGGCCAGTAAGTAGCTGTGCATGCTGTGACTGAATTCCTGAAAGCTTTGTAGAAAGACATTGGCTTCACTTTGAGGAATAAATTCTATTCACTGGTTTCTTGTAAATGCAGATGAAAATTTTAATTTTGTAAAAGGTAGAATCCATTTTCATCCTCCTAAGATCCATCCCACACTTGTATTATTGTCCTTGCTTACTATATGGGACCATAATACACAAGGAGCTTATATTACTTTTTTTCTGGGGTACCTGTAACACAAACAGTCAGGGTTTGGGCCAGATATTTCTACATCTTTGGCCTCTTATTCAAGGAATTGGAACAAAGACCCACACAAATTGTACAGATAGCAAGGAAATGTTATTCAATGGCAGAACAATGGTACAAAGTAAGAAATACAATCAAGAGTCCTAGGCTACTCAAGTGAAACTACTCAAGTACTCTAGGGCCTCAATTATTTGGGGCTTCTTCTGGGGTTCAAGAGAAAAGGGAATTTGTTTGCTAGTAGGCATGATGAAGATGAATCTTTGTTTTCTTGGAGGATACAATTTGTCTTATTGGCTCATGCACCCAAAATCAGTCTAGGCCTGTTTGACCCCTACCTTCCTTACCCAGAAGTAACTGGAATGTGATTGGGTACAAGCTTTCTAAATGTCATGGTTGTTAGAGGGAGGAGAGATTTATTCCCTTGTTCTGAGTAGGGTGTAGGTACAGCTCAAAGCAGGTGAGGTCCTATATCACTAGCAGGTGCTAGGTGCATTGTTCAGAGAGCAAGGATGGGGGACAGGTCTTAATAGGAAGCGAGTAAGCAAAGCCCAGCTTGCCTTGCCTGGATAATGAAAGATGACTACTTCCTAGAATATGAGCTTCCTAGGGTTGTTTTGTTTTTGTTTTTGCTTCCTAGTTTCTTATCAGAAGAATATTTTGCTATTGTGTGACCCTATTTTAGTTTTGTGGGTTATTCATCCTAAGTTAGAGTTCTGAATCCTAATATTGGTGTTTGATATAGTAGAGAAATATCAACAGAAATTGTTTCTTTAGTACTAAACCGAAACAAATACCTTCTTTCTGTACTAATTTCTTGCTGCCCTAGGAAGTAAATGACATAATATTGCTTGCTTTCCCAAATATGAACACCCATGAAAGGCGTTGACTCCACTACCACCTTCACTTCATTTCTCAAAGGAACTCTGTGTAACTCTGCTGTCCCATTGTTTCTAGGTCTCAACTCATACACATGGGCACAGAGTACTCTGGGATGAAGTCATACCTTCAAAATCTGCATCAGAACCTCCAAGTATTCACGTACAATCCTTGGCCACCGTGCCCAAATCTCCAGTGCCCCAGAAACCACAGGACAGGGGAAAGAGGCCAGATTTCACTTACAACGGTGAGGAAAGAGACTTGTATTTGGGGTACCTGTCTCATTCAGGAACTAGCATCAGTGTTTGAGTAGTCTCAATCTTCTGGGTTTGAATGTTTATAGAAGTAATACATGAACTTTTCCTATGCAGATAAATAGCTGTTGACCCCCTACTGGGGCACAAAGGACACACCAAAGAAACAATCTATTGAAAACTAACTTATGAACCAATGAGTATAATTAGAGGTAGGGTAAAGGATTTTTTTTTTTATTTTTTATAGGAACATGGGTAGCTTAGCATCAGCTATACCACTAAAGAAATGTCTTAGCACCAGTTAAGTGCCTACATGGGAATGAGGAAGGGGGCTTGTGATCCTTTCCCACACACGCAGGTCTTCTGTATATAGCCACAGCGGCTAAGAGGTCAGAAGGTCAATGGTCATATTGTGCACAGAGAACAACAGTAGACCATCAGTTCTAGGTGTAAACTTATGAACAAAGAATTTGAGTGTGTTTTGTTTTGTTTTGTTTTGTTTTATGAATTGACACATTTGTTAATTCCATTTACAGGAGATCTTTTTTTTAGATTTTGCTAGTATTATAACATTATATTTGCAAATACTTCAGTACTTTACAACAAGAGCATTTTGATAACCACAATAAGAAGATAGTTAGGAATGGTGGTGCTGACCTAATCCACAGATCATACTCATCTTTTGCCAGTTGTCCCAGTGTTTTCTCTGGTTCAGAGCCCACCCTATGACCTAGGACAGCTAGTCATAAATTCTTCAGTATCCTTAAATTTGTCATTTTTTTCCATTATTTCTTAGTTTTTCTTTTTATGACCTTAACAGTTTTAAAGAACATAGATCAAAATTAGTAGAATGGCTACAAATTGGGTTTTTTTGAACTTTTCTCATATTAGGTTCAAATTGAATATATTTAGCAAGAACACTACAGAAAATTGGCCTATTGTAATGTTATTTTTGATGACTTAAGATTAA
Organism: Mus musculus; assembly: GCF_000001635.26. Classification (NCBI taxonomy): domain Eukaryota; kingdom Metazoa; phylum Chordata; class Mammalia; order Rodentia; family Muridae; genus Mus; species Mus musculus. The sequence continues at coordinate 21,524,160 of NC_000079.6, read as the reverse complement.
TCTTGCTAGTTTAATCACTATAAAGTTATTGTTTTCCCCTTTATAACCAAGTAATTTAGGAGGAAGTTCTCATGAAGCTTTGGAAATATCTTAACCAAACTTGTTGCTAATACAGTAATTTTAATATTTTTGATGTTTCATTTTTACTTTATTTTATTAAAGCTTCTCAACTGAGTCAGGGAATATTACTAAACCAATTACAAGTGGTTCTTTCTCAGTCATTCATTCTATGTTGTTGCATTGTTCATCTTAAGAGAAAACATTTACTTCTTTCCCTTCTAGTTTACCCATGGATACATAGGAGGAGACTAGAAGTCATGTTGTGTACATTCTGTTTCCCTCACCTTACTTTTACTAGTAGTGTGTGTACACAGACATACCCCTGCCAGGAGGGCAGAGAACAACTTTCTTCATGAGTCAGGTCTTTCCATCCACCATGGGTTCTAGAAATTGAACTTGAGCTGTTGGGCTTATATGAAAAGCACCTTTGCCCGGATGCTCTCTCTGGCCCCTCTACCTTATTTTTTGTGATGGGGTCTTTCTCTGAATATGTATGTCCATTTCTGCTAGATTATCTGACCTCCAGGCCACCAGGATCTGCCTGTTTCTGTTCTCTTTCAACTCCCAGGATTGGGGCTTCAAACATAAGGCTTTTATGTGGGTGATGGGACTTTGAACTTACATCCTCATACATACAGCAAGCACTTTACCACTGAGCCATCATGCCAGCCCTAAGTGTGTGTAGAGGAGGGGTGGGTGTGTCTGGGTTGTTTTGGGCAGTGCTAAGTATCTTAACTCATGGTGTTACTCACCCAAGGCCAGCACTCTTCTAACTGGGCTATGTCTTCTACCCTTCCATTTTATTGCTGTTGTTTACTTATGGGCATATAAATTCTTTGTTTCAGAAACATTGGGTTCTCTGTGCTTACTTCATACTTGGCCAGATGAAGCCTTATGTCTGTGTCTTTTTTGGCATTGTTATTTTTTAGAAATAACTTATTTTTGCAGAATAGCATATTCTAGGCTATTTGTCTTTGTTTGGTTTGAGGTTTTGTTTTTCCATTTATGGGATTTATAATACTTTATTTTGCTTAAGTGAAATTGTTTTTTGTATTTTGAAACAGGTCTATGTGTAGTGTTCTTTGGCTTATAACTTACTTTGTAGATCAGCCTAGCCTCAAATTTGTGGTGGTCCTCCTGCCTGTACCATAAGGGCTAGAGCTATAGGCATTTGCCACCCCACCAGCATATAAGTGAACTTGTGATATTCCTATACTGGATCTTAGTCAAAAGGCTAAGACCTTTTAATATTTCTAAGGAACAAGCATAGAAACACTTTATTTAATTATATAATTCTTGTCTGAAGTCATAAATCTTGTTGCCCAAGACATATGTTGCTTAACTCTAAGGTTGATTTTGCTAATTAAATGCTCAGTATCTGTGAGAAGCAGACACGGGCAATCATGGCAGAGATCATCAGCAAGATTGTTATCTTGCTTACTAGAGTTTGTCGGTCCTCATGTTCAGTTTCCAGGACACTGGAATGTAAAGGAGCATCACACATAAACACAAAGACAATACTTTTAGTAGAGAAGAAAATAGAAATCCGTTCCCATTAGGAAATCAGGATACTTAATTTATTTGACTGTATAAGTTCAGGTACATTAAAGTACAGATGTGCTATGAGCATTCATGGATATGGGCCAGAATCCAAAATGTCAGCACTTTATGTGCAAAATCCTTGGCATATATATGCTGAAATAGAAATAATTTTGGATAAGTGAATGCCGGCTCCCACAACCATGCAATAAAACTAGTCAATTCATAGCTCCTTTCTCCTCCCAGCCATGTCCTCTTCTCAGAAACCTACTCCTTCCCAGAAGGGAAGTTCTGGAGATCAGGAAGTGACAGCTAGACTTCTCACTGCAGGGTTCCAGGTGAGTTGTCCTCCTTCTCACTAAAAGCCTGTACCTCTATTTGACAATATTGTGGCAAACGCCCATCTCTGTCTGTAGCGGTACCTGTTTAAGAACTTTCCCTGAATCCTTTATACTTAGTACTAAACCAGTCTTTGATCTCCCCACACCCCCAATAAATCCAGTGCACTTTCCTTTTCCTCCCAGCTATTCCCACCCTTTTGCATAGCACACTCCTGCTTCTTCACCTCTCCTAAAGTTGTAGTTACCTCCAACACTGGTTTTGAGCTGTGGAACCTTTCTAGGCCCCAAATGAGGGTCTTGTTTTGTTTCAGACTTTGGAAAGGATTGAAGACATGGCTGTGTCTCTTATTCGAGAGGAGTGGCTTCTTGATCCATCACAGAAGGATCTGAATAGAGATAACAGGCCCGAGAAATACAGAAACATGTTCTCCCTGGGTAAGGAGAGCTATAGTTATAATGATTTAAGAATTTTCTCTTTGCTTGTTGTGTCTCTAGTAGCTTTATAACATTTCTGGAGGACGTAGTGGAGCTTAAACTCGGGATTTGGTGGAGATGGCTCAGTGGTTAAGAGTGGTTTCTACTCCTCCGGAGGACGGGAGCTCTGTTCCCAGCATCCACATCAAGTACCTCATAGGCACCAGTACTCCAACTCTAGGGGATGCAGAGCCTTCTGGCCTCTGCAGACACCCAACACACGTGACATACGTAGTCATAAATTTGCTTTAAATTTTTTCTAATCTTAAAAGAAACTCAGAATTCAAGAGATGGATATTAGATTGAGACTTCTTGGGGTCTAAAATGAAACATTTTGTTCTCCAACCCAGAGTTCTTTACAGTTTGTACCTGAACTCCCTGAGTTCCCACCTTTCTTCCAGTTCCCATTGGACCATCATATTGGAATGTTTCTGTCACGAGCCAGTGGTACTTCCAACCCTTTCAGGACTGTTTGGTACATTCTCACCGACTCAATAGATCTTGTAGGAGTTCTTTATCTTTTTCTGCTCCCCACCTTACACTTCTCAGTTGATCCCTTTCCAGCTTTACTCGCCTATCAGGGAACCCCCTTTTCCTGGCACCCCTTTCCTAGTTGGCATTTGTTTCGTACTTCTGTTTGGTCAACCCACATATATCTCTCCTATTTTAAATAGAGAAAATTGTATTTCCTGTAGCTTCAATGAGAACATCACTTCCCCCTTTCTTCTAATATAAAAATAGAAAGTGACTTTGAAAATGATTGTCTGCTACACGTTTATTTCAGATGGCGAGACCAGGAGTGAGAACAAGGAATTATTTCCAAAACAGGGAATATCTCCCGGAATCCAGCCACATGGAGAGGCAACTGCCAAGTGCAATGGGGATGTTATTGTGGGTCTTGCACATGGAGAAACCCAAGACCTTCTGGGCAAACTAGAGAGGCACCAGGGAAATCCCACACAAGAGAGACGACATAAATGTGATGAATGTGGGAAAAGCTTTGCTCAGAACTCAGGCCTTGTTCGCCACTGGAGAATACACACTGGAGAGAAACCCTATCAGTGTACTGTGTGCGGTAAAGCCTTCAGTTACAGGTCGGCCCTTCTTTCCCATCAGGATATCCACAACAAAGTGAAGCGCTATCACTGCAAGGAATGTGGTAAGGCCTTCAGTCAGAACACAGGCTTGATCCTACACCAGAGAATCCACACTGGGGAGAAGCCCTATCAATGTAATCAGTGTGGGAAGGCCTTTAGTCAGAGTGCAGGCCTTATTTTGCACCAGAGAATCCACAGTGGGGAGAGACCATATGAATGTAATGAATGTGGAAAAGCTTTCAGTCATAGTTCACACCTCATTGGACATCAGAGAATTCACACTGGGGAGAAACCCTATGAGTGTGATGAGTGCGGGAAAACCTTCAGACGGAGCTCACATCTCATTGGCCATCAAAGAAGCCACACTGGGGAGAAGCCCTACAAATGCAATGAGTGTGGGAGGGCCTTTAGTCAGAAGTCGGGCCTCATTGAACATCAGAGAATCCATACTGGAGAAAGACCCTATAAGTGTAAAGAATGTGGGAAAGCCTTCAATGGGAATACTGGTCTCATTCAGCACCTGAGAATCCACACCGGGGAGAAGCCCTATCAGTGCAGTGAGTGTAGGAAGGCCTTTATTCAGAGATCCAGCCTCATCCGGCATCAGAGAATCCACAGTGCAGAAAAGCCTCAAAGCACAGGAGTTTAGGAGAAGCTTTGGTTGTAGTGTGAGCATCATTTGGCATTAGAGAAACCATGTACTAGTGGAAAAGTCTAGTGAAAAGGGCAGAATCTGCAGCTGTAACAAAGCTAAGAACAGCACTTGACTAGTTTGGGCCCAATCCCTGATCTGAGTTGATTTGTTTGACTGTCTTTGGGGCAAACCTTAGCAGCTCAGTAGATTCTTCAGGATAACAGTAAATGGCTTATTGTAACTTGAAACACTATATTTTGTCTTTCCTGTGAGTAGCTCTAAGTTTGAGAGAAACCACTCCTCCAAGCTTCTCTGTTTCTTCCCATTTCCTGTGGTCCTTTTTTTGTCATCCCTTGAAGGTGCCCTTGAAATCCTAATCTAAGACACTGCTTGAGTCCAAGGCAACCCTCAATGAGACTAAGACTTGTGTTGGCTTTTTAATATCCTAGTTAGAGAGAAATTGTAGCACATTTAAATTATTACTCTAATACTCTTAGACGATAGATACCCATATTTCTCCACAAAGTCAATGCTATCTTTTTAACAGCACTGTAGCATTTTTCTTCGTTTAGAACCTTTACTGACTCCATTGAGTCCCTGAGCATCTGTACATAGCCTTCACCACCCCCAGTCTCAATCCTGTGCCGACAAAGGAAGTGGACGAATTAGTGATGATGGTGGGCGTGATGGAAAGAAAGAGGTGAGTGGAGACTCAGCCTGGCTATTCTTGAGCATGGACAGTTGTTTCTCAAGGTGTCTTCTGACTCTCCTTCTGCCTCCCCACTATACACTGTGGTTTGAAAAATATTTGCACTATCAAAGCTTTGGCACCACATAAAAGACAGAGGTGCTTGAAAAAGACATTAAAATCCTTACAAAGAATGTACATCATCCCTCTTGGCCCATTACAGTACTGCTCTCAGGTTCCTATCAGTCCATATAAACTCACTGACCATATGGTCAGCCTGGACCGGCCTTCTCAGATGGCCGAAGCAGATCCAACATTATCTTCCATCTGTTTCCTTCCATTTGCATATCTCCAGTATCCAAATACCTCCGTCTGACTCCTCATTCTTCTGCATTCTTGTACACTCCATCAGTCATCTAACAACAAAGATACATTATTCACTCATTGTCACCTCTGAGGCTTCTATCATAACAGAATACTGTGTGTGTAAAGGAATGAGACTGCTTTTAAAGCAACACATCAGATCTTCTGCGTCTAAAATGTAGAGTTTTTTTGATTGAGTAATTATACTTACTACTTAATAAATACTTATTAAAATGCTTATTCTAAAGTACTATGATTTTAGTAATGCTATCAGTCCTCCAAGTGTTAGGGACAATCTTAGAATTCTCATGTAATGAGAAGCAAGAAAACTATGTGTTACTATTCATTATATTTCATGTTTGACCATTTGACTAACCAGCAGGCTTGGAGTTGAATAGCTTTTGCTTTGCAACACTAATCCTCACACTTAAAATGATTCCATTAATCTTACTCAGAAGACAAATAAGGAGGTTCTGATGAAATCTCTGAAAAAAAATAATAATTTCACACCATGGCTGCCCTAAAAGGATCATTTTAGTTTCTTTGATTAACTTTCTCAGAACAGACCTCTCCATTATTCATTATTTTCTTATCCTCCATTCTGTCTGCTTCATTCCTGTTTAATACAGATTACCATTCCTAACTCCTCTCTAGCACTTCTCACCACTGAGCCATCTCTCCAGCCCCAATAACTTTATTTTTTAAGACAGGGTTGCAAATGTTTAAGAAACCAGAAGCAGGTAAATCTGCCTATGTCCAGAGCCTTGCTTGCTGCTTGAGTCATGCCTTACCTGCTATAAGACAGAGTTTCCGCATAGGTCAGTTCTATGTGGTGTGGCAGTTACATAGGATGAGTACATTTTCAGAGCAGCTAGATGTCTGCATGTGTGCATATATGCATGCCCACTCCTTTCATATACGTTTGTGAAGCACCTGCCTTGAGTTCTAATAAAATTGCCCGTTTTGCATTTGTACCCAGAGTAATATGTGCCAGATACTTCAATCTCAGAATTACTAAGAATCTGGCAGAAGTCCAGAGAAAAGAAAGTATAATTGGAAAATAAATGTTACACTGGGGTGAATCTGAAAAAGGGTGGTCATTTAAAAACCAGTTATTAGAGCCATTATGGTGAGGTACACCTTTAATCATAGCACTCAGGAAGCAGGGGCAGGTGAGCCACCATGGACTGCATAGCAAGCCAGCCTTGAATATAGTGAGTCCAGTCTCAAAAGAAAAAAAAAGGTAAGTGAGGCTGGAGAAATGGCTTAGAGGTTAAGAGTGTGGACTGTTCTTGCGTAGTTATGACCATTGAATTTAGTTCCCAACATTCTTTTTGGGTGGCTCGAAACTTCCTGTAACTCCAGCTCCTTGGACATCCAATATCTCTGGCCTGCACACAGATACACATAAATATATACACATAAACATAATTACCAATAATAAAAAATTTAAATGAGTTATCAAAGGCGATTTATCACATGTATAGAACAGGCCAAGTGTAGAAAAACATAGAAGTCATTGTTAGTCTTGAATTCAGCAAGCGTTAATCAATCTATATTTAATTCAGTTCAGTGGCATTCATTAAGGATGAATTAATCACTATAGGATTAAGCCTTTATCCTATAGTGTCCAGTTTTTCTCTACTTCTGAAATGAGTTGTTCACCAGTATTATCTTCTCCCATCCTAAGCTGTTCATTTTAAGATGTGGCAGAGTAAAGTGGTTTTTCCTAACTTACTTGCTATCAACATACCACTGGAAAAAATCTCTGAGGTATCAAAGAATTTCTCCATGAAGCCAGATAAGTATTCAAGAATGCATGGACCAGTATAGGTTCGCTCTTGTTTCTACACCTCCAGAATGATAGCTGACATTTTTGTTTTGTTTTTCAGCAGTTGCCATGAGCCAAACCCTAAGTTAAATATGTATCCTACATAAGAGCTAATCTCACCACTACATGCCCATCTATGGAAGATCTAACAGAAGCTTAGGGAACTAAGCAACATAACATATCCAGCAAAAGGCAAGATTCTAACCTATACAGCCTGATGCTAGAGCCTGTGATGACCACTGTGCTTTGCTACCAACTGACTGAACTCCAGCCAGCCAAATGAAACCATGTACCCTTGGCATAAGAGCCTAGGTAAAATAATATGCAGTAGTATAGTGTGGATCCATTGCAATTACTGGAAAATTGGTTTAAAATACTATTTGCAGTGAGACCATCTTTAGACTTGGATATTCTTGATTCTTAGTTCAAAAAAGTTATTTTGTCAATAAAACATGCTTAAAGGAGTAACTAGGAGGGTAAAGCAGTTACAGCTTAGTGATACAAATACATTTCTCTGTAGACTTCCTTAAGGAAAGACGTGAGTAGAGCTAGGTTGGGCAGATGGACAGGTGGCAATAGTAAGCTTATCCGAAGCCTACAGTGAGAAACCATGTAGGCTTCTTGCCCGTTTCTAATCACCATTCTGTGTGTCTTCTGTTTTTCTTGATTTTTTTCAAGTGTGGTATTCATTTTTAACCCATTTCCGCTTTAGGTCTTCCTGGTTTTTCATAGTCAACATTCCACTGAAATGTACATAGAATTGCCAGTGTATAAATTAAGATGTTTTATTGTTGTTGTCCTTCTTAATCTCATTATACTTCATCATGTTGAGTTTCCCAACATGTGATGACTATTCTTGGTTGTCATCTTGAATACTACTAGGTGATTAGGCCTATTGGTAGATAGCCATTGTTGAACTACCTGGACCACAATTTGTAAGCCATTCTAATACATCCCCTTTATATGTATTTTTTCATTCTATAAGTTCTGTTCTAGAGAATCCCAAGTAATACAGATTTTCATATCAGAGGTGGTTCTAGAGCAATAGAAGTATTAAGGTGAATTTTTTTTAAGTATTTGGGATAGGTTTGCAGACACCTACAGTTACTGAAGTCTCTCAGAAACTCAGGGAATATTGAAAACCCATGCTGTGAACTGTTTTACAAACTTACAGAGATAAATGCATTTGATTATCCTGATTTACCAGTTGTGAGAGGCAAGAAATTTGTTGAGTCTGTATATAAAACTTGAAAATTTGTAGAAAAAATAAGGAAAATGATACTGCTGGTTGGTTCCTGCTAGCATCTCTGAACAAAGGACAAAGGGAAAGAATGCGCTGCTTGATAAAATTAACCAAATTCTAGCATCTCAGAGTACAGTGAAAAGCAGCAGTGTACTCAGTGATAAAGTTAGCCAGCTCCAGATATGCATAAAGAGTCTAAAGGTTTCTAAGTGTATCTTGCAAGAGAATCTCCACTCCAGCAATCACAGCTCAAATTGTGGACAATCAAACCAAAGCCTTCATTTAAGTTTGGCCACATTTCAAAGAAAATTGAAGTCCCAGCCTCAGAGAGTGTCGGTGGTTAAAGTAAGAGAACATTGGTTGGTCAGCAACGTGATCTGTAACTTGATGTGGAGACGGGTGGTAGGACCCTGCTGAGGTTCAGAACTTTGAACCCTCAGGTTCTCCTGGGTTTACTTCACCTGAGGGAATAGCCTCTCTACCTCGCAGAAAATGTACCCTACCCCTCAAATATTGCCTTGGTTTGGTTTGGTTTGGTTTGGTTTGGGTTTGTTTTTGCCTTTGAGGAAATAAAGAGTGGGTACTTAAGGAAGGTAGTTGCAAATACCAACTATGGCCATGCGATCAGGCGCAGAAATGAGGATTACTGTTTCTTCCAGATTTTGTTAAGAATGTGTTCAGATATTTGTGTTTTCTTTCCTCAATTTCTTACCATGTAATGTAACATCAATTAAGAGAATATCTGTAGTTACCATATTTAAGATTTGAGATACCAAAAGAATGTCCCTCAAGGGACATTGCCATTTATTCTAGAATTAATCATGCATTTGAGGTAATACAAAATATAGTTTTATCATGTTAGGTGTAATTATGATTTGATTAAATATATAATGCATTTGCAGTTGTACATGGGCTAGTTATATCATTTTAGGTGTAATTATGACCTGGCTATTATTTTCATTTGGAAATTAAGCATGGCATAAGAAGATATGATTGTGTGTCAAGGTGACAAGGGGTGAACTTCAGATGGCTCTTCTTGGTTGTCAGCCCGACTACATTTGGAATTAACTGAAGCCAAACTGCTGGGTACACCTGTGAGGATTTTTTTTTCCTTAAGTAAATCATTTCAAGTGTAAAAACTATTTTCTTTTAATCTGGATCTTTTGAGGTAAGAAGATCCACCTTTAGTCAGGGCCACACCTTCTGATGGCATTCAAATATAAGGCTGTGGAAGAAGGAAGCTTTTGCGGTTGTTTCCTTGCTCCTGCTAGTAAGTCCATGCCTTCAATAGGATTAGAGCCAACTTCAGGATTCTGGAATGTTAGGAAGAGCAGCTGAGACTTCTATCCTGATAGAATAAAACAACTGCCTGATTCTAGGGTTTTCCATTAATAGACAGCCATTGTTCTCTCTGGACCACAGCCTGGAAGCTACTCTAATTCCCTTTTTCTACATATGTGTAGATTCATTCTATAAGGTCTGTTCTCTAAAGAACCTTAACTAATGCATCATAAGAATTCTCCTTTCTTTGTCTTATGGTATTTTTTAGGTCATTTCTCTTCTATATCAGGCTCTTGTTAATTAGTCTTTTTTGTCTTCTATACTAAAAATAATTTCTGTACCCTGTTTTTACTTTTGTGTTCCTATTTATCTATTTTGTTACTTCGTGTATTTGAGTTACTTTCTATTTTCCACTTTGTATGTCATCCACTGCTTGGGGAATTTTCCTCAGGTACCTACACACCCTGATATTTGAAACCAAAACTCACTGTTCTGCCTCAATTTGTATTTTATTTTGAAATAAACATCATTGCCTAATTGCTCTACCCTAAAATAGAATCATTGCTTTTTGTGTTTCTCATCCCAACCTTGAAGTTGTCATGTCATCCTTTTCTGTCTTCCACTCTCCTGGTCTAGAACCTTGTTGATCATGCTCATATTCTTCTTGAGGTTTGTTTTTGTTGTTGCGTAGTCTTTGTTTTATACTTCTACAATACCCGTATAGCCTTCCACATAGATCTGCATCATGTAAGCTCAGGTTACTATGATTCCCTTCAGTTTCCTTCCAGAATATCCAACTTATATAACACTTCAAAAATTATCTTCAATCTCCATTCTCATGGTATCTCATTTTTACTTGGCCCCCAGCAGATAATTTTCACCAGTGTTCCATATCCTTGTTCTCCATTCAAGCCTCAGCTTTCATTACTCTCTGGCATGTTTACCTTGGTATATCACATTCAAACCTCCTACAGTTCCTAGTGTTATCTGTTATCTTACAAGCCTTTGCCTCTGTGCCTTTTCCTCATGCTTTTTTGCTTAGATTACTCTTTGACTGTACCTTCTGTTCAAATTTGCTTCCTTCATGTCTTTTGAGACAGCATCTCCTGATTGAGTTCGCCTCACACCAGCATCTTCCCTTATTCTGTCTGCCTAAGCACATAACTTTCAAGTTTGTACTATGATCCATGCACTCATTAATACCTTGCTCTGCAGTTATTTTCTAGCAGTCTATATAGTAGTTTCACATCTGTATTATTTCCAAGTTTAAACTGTAAGCTCCTTGAGGGCAGGGATTATAACTGTAACATTTGTATCACTGCACTCGCTTTAGTGCCTAGTACAGTGCTGAGCACACAGTAGGTGTTTAATAAATGCTTGTTAAATTATTGTGTGGATTTTTTTGTAATGTTGAGATTTTTAAGGGCTTTCAGTAATGTGACCTATTTAGTGCACACAAAAACTACATAACTGTCTCTATAAAATACTATAGTACACCAAGATTTGCCTGTATCAAGGAGTAAAGCCAGAAAAAAAAAATCTAGGAAGCTCTATGTAAAATTTTTAAGTTTTATAAACTATTTCCCTGGCCAAACTTATTGATGAGTTAAAAAGAGTGAAACAGGAAATGAGCCATGTGTAGTGCCACAAGACTAGAATCCCACTTGGGATGTGAGGGTAGGAAGATGGAGAGTTCAGGGTCTATCCTTGCTACTTGAGTGTAGGTCTGCGTTCCACCCCACCACTGGGGTTCTAGGCAGATGAATCGGAGCATTAAACTGCATTTACCCTGTGCCACCCGTGCTGGGCTCCAGGGAAGGGCTGATAATACACTGCTCAGGGAATGGGAAAATGCAGTCTAGGATGTGAGAGGCCAAAGCTGGGGTTCCTAAACTCCTGGGTGTCCAGTCGCCGCTGAAAACCATATGGAGTTGGGAAGGAAGGGTCAGGGGCTCCCAAACTCCTGGACATCCCGAAGGCACTGGGTCACAGGGAATTGGGACCAGAGTGGGGGGTCCACAAGCAACGGGTTCTCAGACTCCTAGACATCTAGACACTTTTGGAAGAGTCAAGAATGGAAGTCTCTCGGTGGGAGGGGTAGGGTGGTTGCGGAGTGGTGCTCTGGCTTAGTTCATTGGAGGAAGTCCTTACTTAGCTTAGTGGCTGGTTCTCTAGGAGGTGGGGCCTGGGGCTGCCTTCTGCGGGAGGTTTAAGCAGCAGGGCTATATAGGTGAAGGCCTTCTCCATGCTTCCCATGGCTGTTATTGATGAACGATACAGTCCTTGGTTCCAAACTGTTGATTGACTGTTCATCATGGAAAATGGATGCATACTAACTCCCCAGGGTGGGCCAGAGATTAAATACCTTTTGCAGGAAGGAGTGTCCAAGAAGGGAAGCTTATTGACTAAACAAACCCTCAGGGCCTCTAGATACCACATTAGCATGGAAAACTCTGTTGTGGGCTACAACAACATTACCACAGGTTACATTTTCTATGTGGGAAGTGTGGCACAGGTTCCAGGCCAGGAATCTGGTGGAGCCACCTGAGACAGTAGTTCAGGCCAGGGCTCTGAACCAGCTCATCCTTACCAAGTTTCCTGGCACGATCCACTCTCCCACACAGAATGAGTTTCGCATCAACCTAGACTTTTGAGACCTTGTTTCCAAAACTAAAGAGAAAAGAACATTGGAAATAACACAAATGCCTATTCTGACAAAAGTACAACTGTAAAATGAGCTGGAAACGGAATGGGTTTTGCATCTGATGTTTGCTTAGTCGTTTAGAAGTTTAGTTATGTCTAGAGACATTTGAGATTATACCATTGGTGAAGAGCTGGGATGCTTCTAGCATCTAGTGGATAGAGTTTAAGGATGCTACTAAGGATCCTTGAAGGTATCCTTCACAAGGCCAAGCTTTAACACACTGATTCTAAACCTGCGAGTCAAAACCCTTTCACAGGGGTTGTATATCATATATTTACATTATGATTCATAATCATAACAAAATTATAATTCAACAAAATATGGTTGGGGATCACAACATGAGGAATTGTGTTGAATGATTGCCAAATTAGGAAGGATTGAGAAACACTGCTTTAATGGAATCATAGGTGTCTGTATATATTCTGTGGTGTGATTTTTAAAAAACCTTAATATTTGAGATTCATAGTAACAATGTTAAAGTTTTTGTTAGTGCTTTCTCTTTAATTGGCACATAGCAACTCATGGGGTAATGGCATTTGAATATGTACACTGCTAAATGATCAAATTAGGATGATTGGCATTTCTGTCATCACACTTGTGTGTGTGTTTAGGACATTTTATTCTCACTATTTTTAACCATGGAGTGAATTTTTGTTGACTGTAGTTATCCTCCTGTACATTTGGTGGCCAGCACTTCAAAAAATAGCCTATGTAAAGGTACTGTGTCTGTTGTGATGTTTTACAGTTGTTTTCAACATCAGATCTGCCACCATCCTCTGCTGAGTGGCAGGGTAAGCATACAAGCAAGTCTGGCTTTCACATGTTGATTCATTACCATACATACCACCAAAGATAAAATACTGGGAATAGCTCTTAAGCAAAGGAAAGAAGACTGCAGTCCAATCAAACCTTTAGCTTTGAAAACAACATGTCAATGAGCACACTCTTTGGTGGCCACTAGACAAAGTTAACTACTATCTGTCCAAGAAAACCATAAATTAGAACGTTCTGTTTGCAAGCAGGATTCAGTCCTAAAGCTTTATGTATTTTTCTAGTTCTACTTAGAAGACAGGGGACTCTAAGAACTGTGATTTCCTAAATTCAGTCACTAAACCAGCATTTGAAAGCACCATAGTCTCAATTTGCAGTTCAGTAGTAGATCATCCAAAAAGCTTAGAAAGAATCAACTCGAGAGTTAGCAATTCAGCTGATGGCTAACTCACCAAAGACATTTATTTCGCTGATGTGTTAAAGTAATCAAAGTCTAAAGAATGGGTGCTGTATTGTTTAGCTTGTCAACCCATTCTGACATTGAACAGCCGGGGAAGCTAAGTGACTTACTGTGGATCGCCCAGTAAGTACACTGTGGGTTTTAATCCATACAGGATGGACTTATGACTCCAACTAAGTATATCATTTTAAGAATTATTCTTTTTACCAGCTTGCATATCCAAACCAGCATAATGGCTATCATGTCTTAAGCTAGTTTCTTAAATAAGTGACCTAAGAAATTTTGCAGTAAGCCACGCTGTTTTGAAATCACTTTGTGTCTGGTTTCTAGTCTTTAAAATAGCACTAAGACCAGAGTTCCTGTGGCCATAATGAAGTCCCATTAGAGAGGTTTCACAGCTGTAAATGACTTTTAAATCCCAAGATTAGATGGTTTTCCTATCTTGGTAAAAGGAAGCAAAGTCCACTTTCTTGGAAGGTAAAACAGGAAATTAGTCTTGGTGGCCAGAAGCAAAAAGGTTCTGTAGCAAAACCAAATTTAGAGGACAACTACAGAGCAAGGTGGGGGGAGGGGGGACCCCACAGTCTGAGCTAATCCAGAGCAAAGTCAAGTCTTGCCTAGGGCTTTTGAGGCACCTGGCCACTACAGGTAGGAATTGAGGAATTTCGGCCTCTCCAGAAGACCTAGGAGCTGTCAGATGCATCTCTGCACATTGGAAGAAGTTCCCTATGTGCCACCTCGGAGGAACAGGTTGCAAGCAGGATCCCCAAGCTGCACCCAGATGCTTCAACCTAGGAAAAGGACTTTCTCAATATTCAGTGCTCCTTTGAGTTGGTATTGCTTCCCTCTTGGGACCACAATCCTAATTTTTCTTGCCATCATTAGTGGGTCTCAACTGCACGTCTGCTCCTGCCACAGCTGGTATCACACCGTCAGTTATCAGTTTGTTTTTCCAAGCATACATGCACAGGTGAGGGGAAGACAAGTAACTGGAAAATAGTATCAGGTGCTCTAAATTCAGAAGATGTTCCCTTCGTCTTCTACCTATACTATGGTGCCCATGCTATTTCCTTGTGAGTGCAGAATAGACTCGTTTATTTTGGCTTGCCAGTAATAGGTCACCATTTACTGGAGCAGTTACCTCCATCCACTCTAGATCCACTTTCCAGCAACTGATGAACATCTCTTATTGTTTCTCCATCCTCTGTAGCAGCATTGGAGGCAAAGCCATGGTAGGGAAGTATCAGTTCCCACCTGCTCCCCCAGAATGTTACTAATGGCCCTTGACAAATTTGCCCTGTATTTGACATTGTGCCTTTTATTAAAATAATTTAATTTAATTTAAAATGCTTTTTTTCCAGAACTCTTGACAATAGCACATTTACAGAAAAACTGGTTTCAATGGTCCCAGTGATTTTATTAATAAGATAACTTGAGGCCAACACTCCAAGCTAGCTTCAACAGCCGGAAGAGTACCAATGACAGGAAAGGAAACAGAACTGCTGGGGTGGGATTCCGGGTTGTGCCTGGTCACCTTTGGGGAAGTGGTTAGCTGGATGAACTTTGAGGAGTTGGATGAACCCAGTAGATAGGAAGAGACACTGTAACACTGCTTAAACTTGTGACACTGCTGGGCATTGTGGTGCACATGTGTTAATACCAGCACTGTGGAGGGAGAGACAGGAAGACATCTGTGAGTTCCAGCCAGAGCTACATAGTGAGACCCTATTTAAAGGCAAAATGAAGCAAGTAATGGTGCCAGGAATTTTTTCAAACCCCACTCACTCCCCCCCCCCACCCCACCCCCCACACACACACCTCTCATCACACACACCCTAATTTTGACTAAGTCAGTTAATCTCTCTGTGCCTCTATTGCCTCAACTGTAAATGAAGGTGCTTTATCACCTTCCCAGGGCTTTTAGAGGATTATGTGAACAGACTTGATTTACAAGTATATCTGTACATTCCTTGTGGTTGTTTCTTGCTCTCCTCACGTCCCTGGAATGCCCTGTTCTGCTTCCTGATTTGTTTCTACAGGTATCCCTTCATGAACCATGCTTACTTTTTCCTGCACACTCTTAGAAGATAACCTGGCAAGAAATGTCAGCTCTTGAAGCTGAGAGAGAATAACTATCTGTGGTATTTGAGTGAGATATTACCCATAGTCTTGGTCATTTAAATAATTGGTAGCACTGTTTAGGTCAGTGTAAGAGATATGGCCTTAGTGAAGTACATTGCTAGAAGCAAACTTTAAGAGTGAAAAGACTAAACGATTGCTAGTTGCCCTGTTTGCTGCTTGTGGTTCAAGATAATAGATCTGCTTCAGCCTGCTACTGTGCATCTCTGCCATGACAGACTCTTATCCCTCGGGGACTGAAACCCAAATAATCCCTTTTAAGTTGCCTTAGTCTGTTAAATTTATTTTGCTGCAGTAAAACACTATAAGCAACCTGGGAATGAAAGGGTTTGTTTGAGCTTACAAGTCTAAGACTTACTCCATCACTGAAGGAAGGCATGGCAGGAGCTCAAGACAGGAACTTGGAGTCAGGAGCTGATGCAGAAACTGCAAAGCAGTGCTGTTTACTGCCTTTCTCCCATGGCTTGCTCAGCCTGCTTGCTTATATAACCCAAGACCACTTCCCCAGGGGCACCACCCAGAGGCCCTCCCTCATCTACCACTAATTAAGAAAATGCCCCCACAGGCTTGCCTACATGCCAGTCTTATGGAGGCATATTCTCAGTTGTGGTTCCTTCTCAACCCTAGCTTGTGCTAAGTTGAAAAATAAAAAAATTAAAAAATAAAACCAACAACAACAGAATCTCACCAATCAGGACACTTGGCCATGGTATTTTATTACAGCAATGAAAAGTTACAAATCCACTGTTTCCAGTTCATTTGAGTAATATAATCCTGAAATGTGAGTTGTAAGTGCTAGTCTTTAACAATCTGTGGTCTTCTGAAAGTCCTGGAATAATTTTCAGAGAAGTTATGATTTTGAAGGTGTTCTCTCCATGCTGAGGAGTAAGCCCTTAAACTCTAGCAATTACTGTGAAACTAAATGACATCCCCAGTCTGAGACTTTAAAAAAACAAAACAAAACAAAACAAAACAAAACAAAACAAAACAAAACAAAACAAAAATCAATGCCAATTACTTCCTCTGGTGAGAACAGACATCCTGACGGCTTGGTAGAGTCTGCTCAGAGTGAAGCTGGAACGGAAAGGAATCCAACCTGGCTGTGACACATTCGTAACCTTGGTTGTTCAGGAACTTCGTCCTTCCCTTCTGTTCACCTAGGACCTCTGGATTGTGTTCACAATGTACAGTAGCCTCTCTACTCTAACATTATAAAAAATGCCTCTCACATTACCCTGACAATCTTATGGTTTTATGTTTAGCATTTATGGCCTTGACTTACTGGAACTGCTTCCTGTTGCATAAAGTAGGGATCCAGTTTGATGTCCTTCCAAAAGATTATCCATTTATTCTTATACATTTATTGAAGATGGTTCTTTTTCTTACTGTTTTCATTACACCCATCTCTGGACAGCTATACCATTTGTTTCCTTTGCCCCATATCGCATTATTAATGTGTCATGGCTTTATAATATGCTTTATAGCCCTTAAGGCAGGCCCCTTCTTTTTTTGTTTGTTTTATTTTCCTAGTTTTATTTTATATGAATGTGAAAATCTACTTCTGAAGAGTTGGTAGTTTTAGGGGAATACTGTTTAAATTTACAAATTATTGTTTTATGCTAAGGATAAAATCCAAGGCCTTGATTTGCTAGGCAAAAATGACTGGTTTACATTCTCAGCCACTGAAAATTACTTCTGAGATTGATCACTGAGAGCTAAAAGCCCAGGAGGTGATCCACCTGGGAAGGAAAATTCGGGTTGACATATGTCTCACCTCAGAAACTTAGTTTTCTTATACTTTAGAAGAGTGTTTTATTTTCTTCTCTGCGTGGTTAAGGAAATAAAAATGTTATTGAAGACGTTCTGAGTAATCATAGCCTCCTTTCTTCACTACCAGCTGGCCCGAGCTCACTAACCACAGAGATGAAAACCTCCGGCATCCTAGAGAGCACCAAGCGTCCGCGTGCCAGAGGGCGAGCTGAGCTCCTCTAGCCTGGCAGTTGGCCCTCTCAGTCAGTCAGTTTCTGGGTGAGTTCGTTACCTAGTTAGCACCAGGGTTTTGCAGAGGGCAAGCCTGTTCTTGCCTTGCACTTCCAGCCTTCCTTTTTTCGCGTGGGTCCCGTACTCTCCACCCCTCACCCTCTCCTCTCCTCTGGAGAGCCGGCTCCCTACCTGGGCGGGACCGGGGCGGGACCGAGGCGGGGCCCGGGCGGTTCCTCAGAACTGCAGTCTGTGGAGCGACTGGTTAATGCGGGTGAATACTGAATTTCCGCAGGGGGAGGTCCTAATTGTCTCTGCTCTGGGCTCCTCCCTTAGGTTTGTGTTCATCTTTGAAAATGTTACCCAAAGGGAATTTACTGTTACTGTTTTACTGATCTGCCCTTTTCACGGTAGCTTATTGGGGGTGCATACTGGGAGGGATGCACATTGCCACTGTAGAGACTGTAACTGGAAAAAAGACAGGAAGGCAATTATTATAACAAGAATTTGGAGGACAAATTAGCTTTGCTTTCCAGGGATGCAACTGGTAGCACTCTAGGTTCTCCGCATGGTCTGACTTGTAAATCTAGAATAGTGAACTGATAAAGCATTTTCTCTGTCACAGTTTTCACGGGGGACTAGACAACGCTTTTGCTAAGCTACTCTGTTTTCATAGCAGCAGCCACTACAAGAGCACGTTACAATGGACCACCTTGTTAGAATGAACTAAGCGTACCCCTCAACCCCCTTACAGTTAAAATGATTGGACTTTTAGGTGGTAACCATTTCTGTCAGTGATGTTATTTCTTTTTCCAAACTTAAATTAGCTTTCTTCTCTTTACTCATAAAATTCTTCATCTACACTATTTGCTAATCTCTTCAACATCTATTTTGTTTTAAGTTTATTTTAACGTTATTCTTAAGTGTTTTGTAAAGTACAGACTATACATTATTCTCTTCTAATGCCAGGGTTCAAACCCAAGGTCTTGTACAAATTAAGCAAGTTCTATACTGATGACCTGTGTCCCCAGCCCATACTCCTTAGTTTTATATTTGTGTGTACTCATTGTTTTCTTTACCTTTAAGAAAGACAGACATAAATAGCTATTTGTGTCAGATGTTCATTCTGGTAGTTCTGTGATGTTACTCTCTTGATGCGGGTGAATGAAAACATTTGATCTGTGATTTGGCTCCTGTTTGGTTAGTGCCCTCATATTGTGGAACAAATGCTTGAGAGTTCTAGTTAAGTCTGGATCATGTATTATTGCCATACTTACAGTCCATAAATTATATTTGCAAAAAAATGTATGTTTGTCATTACAGGAGTCAAGGCCAGAGTTGTGAGCAAAACATTAACTTTAAAAGATTTTATAAGGATGGACCCAGACCAAAAGGTCTCTATCATACATACTAAGGATTCTTTACCAATTCCTGAGAAAGAAAAAGTCTCTCAGTGTGAGGACAAGTTAGAAGACTATAATAAAGGCAGGCCCAACGAGGGCAAACGGCATAAATGCAATGAATGTTGGAAAATGTTTACCCAGAACTCAGGCCTCATTCAACATCAGAGAATTCACACTGGAGAAAAACGCTATGAGTGTTATCACTGTGGAAAAGCCTTCTATTAGTGTTCAACCCTCACTGTGCATGAAAGAGTCCACACTGGGGAGAAACCCAATATCTTTAACAAGTATAAGAAAGCCTTTAGTATGAGAAGACACTTGATTGTATACCAAAGAGTCCAAAATGAAGAGGAGCCAAATGACTGCAGTGAATGTGGGAAAGTTTTCGGTGTGAGCTCAGCCCTCATCAAACATCAGAGCATACATACAGGTGAAAAGCCATATGCATATGATAAGTATGGGGAAGTCTTCAGTGTGATCTCAGCACTCATCAAACATCAGAGAATCCATACTGGAGAAAAGCCATATAAGTGGAAGAAATATGGCAAAGCCTTCTATGTGAACTCAGTGCTTATTAGTCACCGGAGGGTTCACTCTGGAGAAAAGCCATGTGAGTGTGGGAATGTAGAAAAGCATTCAGTCAGAGTCAAACCGAGTGATCACCAGAGAATCCATACTGGAGAGAAATGCTACGAGTTTGATGAGTGTGGGGAAGGTTTCCGAAGATACTCTAACCTTACCAAACACCAGAAAGGACATAACAAAAGAAAATGTCAGCAGTGATGTACATGGGAAAGGTATTCTAGGTGCCTTTGGTTGCATCAAAAGAATATGACCAAAAAAAAAAAAAAAATCCACATACCCTCTCTTGAAATACTGAAGAAAAGTTGCTGGAAACAGCTTCATCATTGCACACAAGCTTCTGAAGTCACCTGTCCTCTCTTTAGAATTCAGCTTTACAACTCAAGATGGTTTGTTTTTATTTTTCTTAATATAAATCGTTTTCCAGAGGCCAGGGAAATAACTCAGCTCATCCAAAGCCCACATAAGAAACCCAGATGTCCAGTGGAGCAGGCATCTATAATCACTTTTCCTGAAAATTGAGGCAAAGGCAGGAAAAATGCCGCATTCAGAAGCTTCTGGTCCAGCACCTATAGTATGAGCACAGCTGCAGAAAGAAGAAACCCCTCCTCAAACAAGGGGGAAGACAAGAGCCACCTCCCAAAAGTTATCATCAGACATCCACATGTACACACTCATACATCATACTCATATTCCATAACTGTCAGTTTACTAAGAGGAAACAGGTTAAGCATTACTTTGGGCTAGGGAGATAGGTAGCAAGTAAAGGAGCTTGCTACCAAACCTTAGGTAGCAAGTAAAGGAGCTTGCTACCAAACCTGATGACCTGAGTCTCATTCTGGAGCCCACGTGGTAGAAGGAGAGAACTGACTCCTGCAAGTTGTCTTGACCTCCATGCACATCATAGCACATGTGCACATGCATATACAAAATAAAATAGTGTAAATGTTACTACATGCAAGCTTCTTGTTTTGCTGTTACCATGCTTACTGACAAAGATTAAAGTTTGAGTTGTAATATGGTTGATTCAAGAAAGATTATCCCTACTAAACCTAAGAAGTCCTATCTATTAATTCTGTGTTTCTTTTGATGACCACTGTGTTTTCCAGAGTAATTAGCTGTACTTCCTTGTGGCTTCCTGACCAAATAAACTCCTAACTTGCCTGAGATTCCTGAGCCAAAACAAAGTGAAAACCATGTCCTAAACAGTTTCTTAGAGCTTCTGCCTTCTGATTCTTGCAATTCGTGTTTCTCGAGGTGTATGCAAAGATAGATGTCAGAGTGGATCAGACTTGGGAAATGCTTGCTAGTTTAGGATTAGCATTAGTTTTAGGATAACTTTCACAGATTTATTTAAGCAACTGTTATGCTATACCCAGCATCAACTATGGGAGGTCAGATTTGAAAGGTGGAAGTTAATGAGCCAAATGTGGAGAATATTTATTATGTATAGGAGTCCCAATAGAGCTCTGTCTATCAGGCCCTATCTGAGTTTCCTCACCTTAATCTGTAAACCCTATTTGTGTACATGAGTTTGCACCTTAAACTTATTTTGTTTAGATTTGTACTTAACTTTTCATGCCTGCTTAACAACAATGAAATTCTTCTCACCCCTGAAATATGTATAAGATTGAAAATAAATTCCAATTACTATAAATTGTGGATTGTAGATTGAAGAGACAGCTTGGTAATTAAGATCATGTACTGCTGTTTCAGAAGATCCAAGTTTGGTTCTCAGCTACCACATTAGGCATCTCAAAACTGCCTATTACTCAGGGGATCAGACACTCTTCTGGTCTCCACAGGCATTTATTGCATACATACATTGCATACATACACAATAAAAGTAATTGTTTGTAATGGCAGGTTTCTTTGGTCCATGTTCTGAACAGGTAAGGGAAGGATTACTTTGACATAGTAAAGTAATGTTCATTTTCAGAAGAGGACTCTATGTAGAAAAGTGTGCACAGCTTACCCAAATTCTCTTAGCACTTTAGGAAGTCGTGCCGGACTCTCAAGTCCTGAGCCAGGTGGTAAGAAAGCATATTGTAAAGCTGTTGTTGCATGATAGCACTTGCCGCTCCGCAAGCAACTTTAAATGAGGAAGTCGGAGGCAAGAAGGCCATGGTTCTGAAGCTCAAGTTTGGGTGGTGGAGGTGAAAGGTTTGGTTTGGTTTGGTTTGGTTTGGTTTGGTTTGGTTTGGTTTGGTTTGGTTTGGTTTAGTTTGGTTTGGTTTTCTTTGTTCAGCTAGGGATCAAGTCTCATGTATGCTAGGCAAATGTTTTACCACTACAAACCCAGCTGGAGCTGAAATTTAAAGGAGAACCTCACATCATGGGGAAAATGTCAGAAAATAAAGTGTATACATATAGATAGAAGTGAACAGCCTCAGCAAAACACCAGCTATATCTTTCCTCACCAGAAATATATCTGTGCAAGTTCGAAAGTATAAATTATTTGATCTTCCTGCCTTTGACACTGAAAAAGAATGAATTTTCCCAGATGGGTCATCACCCTGTTATCTATCGTATTATTATCAATGTCTAGCATTTGCCCTTTTTTGACCTTGCTAACTTGGTGTGTTCTTAGAAAGGAGTTTTCAGATAATCATTTGGGCACAGAATACCCTCTGGTGTCAACAGTGAAGTGACCTTACACCATATCCAAACCGGCTTAACTGTAACAACTAAGCACTGGGTGGTGAGCGTCCTGAAGTCTTAGAAGGAACAGATTCTAGAAAGAGAAATTTCTGTTACTGAAATATTTAGTTCAGAGTATATATTGTAAGCTCAGAGATATTAGTAATAATTTGAGTGCACTGGGCCTTGTATCAGATATTAGGGATATAAAAACAAGTTGTGAAGAAGACTCTTACTTTCAGGAGCTTACAGTCTATCTGGAAACAGGAAAAGCAGCATTTAAAAACAGAAGTATAAAAGCAGTAGTTTTGCAGAGTAATTTTGTTTTTAAGACAGGGTCTCACTATGTAGGACTGTCTGGCCTGAAACTCACCGCGTAGAGAAGGTTGTCCCTGAACTCACAGAGGTATGCTTGCCTCTGCCTCCAATGGCCTGGGATTAAAGGTATATGCCACCATGCTCAATTAAGAAGTTATGGGTGCCCGGAAGTGCATCTGCTTGTCTCGGGCGAGATGGCTTCAAGGTTACTTCGCGGAGTGGGCGCTTTGGCGGCGCAGGCCCTGAGGGCCCACGGCCCCCGTGGCGCGGCCGTGACCCGCTCCATGGCTTCTGGAGGTGGTGTCCCTACTGATGAGGAGCAGGCTACTGGGCTGGAGAGGGAGATCATGATAGCAGCACAGAAGGGACTGGACCCATACAATATGCTACCTCCAAAGGCAGCTTCGGGCACCAAGGAAGACCCTAATCTAGTCCCATCCATCAGCAACAAGAGAATAGTGGGCTGCATCTGTGAAGAGGACAACTGTACTGTCATCTGGTTTTGGCTGCACAAAGGCGAGAGTCAGCGATGCCCCAACTGTGGAACCCATTACAAGCTGGTGCCCCACCAAATGGCCCACTGAGCCCCTGTGTTATCTTTTCAGAATGTAAAGAAAAACTTCTCTCTAATAAAGACTAGCCATTGCACTGGCTCCTCCCATAAAAAAAAAAAAAAAAAAAAAAAAAAAGAAGTTATGGGTATTTTCCTGCACATATATCTACCATGCTATAATCCAGAATACTTTGCACTGTAGAATCATAACTCTTCTTAGACAGTCGGAGAGATTTAAGAAAAGGATCAGTGCTAGGGAAAATCAGCTCTTAAGCCACATGATATAGAGAAATCGAAGGAAGTTATAACAACAGCATATGGAAAAGCATGGTGCCTCCTGGGGAAAGGAGGTTTTCAATGACTGCATATAAACAAGTAATATAACTATGGCCAGATCATGAGACATCTCCTTTTGCTATACTAACAGGTTCTCTAGGTCAGTGCTTTTTCAACTGTGTGCAATAAGAAATGCATTTTATATGAATTAGAAATGTGGCTTGCTGGCTAAGAGTGCCTACTGCTCTTTACAGGATCTAAGTTTGGTTCCTGACACCCACTTCAGATGATCATAACTACCTGTTACTCCAGCTCTAGAGAACTCAACGTCTTCTAGCCTCCACAACACCTGCACTCACATGCACATATCCACACACAGACACATATACAAACATATACAAATTTTAAAAGAAGAAGGAATTCATTTTATATTGTACCTCAATGAACCACTAGTGGGAAAATCAGTCCATCTTAGAACACTTGCCTTCCTATGTGTCTTGCTAAGGTCTACACCTTTCTAAAGGTAGGACAATCCTTAGTCAGGCTACTTCCTACCAATGGAAATGTAGCTGGTAACTTCACAAGATGAGATAACATCTAGTGGACAAAGAATAAGCTAGTTCTTATATATTGTACACTTGGCACTCTTTTGAAAAAATTGTATTCCTGATATATGAATTATTTACATATTCTGGCTATGAGCCCTTCAAACTGGGAATTCAAGTAACATTTCCAAATCTATTATTCCTCTGTTCTTTAAACCATGCCTTTTGATAAATAAATCTTAATTTTAATATACCCTAGCTCACCAATATTATTCTTTTACATTCACATATATGATGTCTGCATATACATGTAGAGTATATATTTTCTCAATTAGTGTATATGTATATACATACTCAATATATGTATATTTTTTCAATTAGTGTATATATATATGTAATTAATATGCATATATAGCATACATATGTATCTATACATATATACACTATATCACATTATATATGTGTATATATACATACACACTAATATATATACTATATACGTATACTATATATACATTATATATACATACTAATTATATATGCATATGTATGTGAGTGTGGATAGATAGATTGATAGATAGATAGATACATAGATAGATCCTTTCATCTGGATCTCATGGAGGCCTCTCCTCAACTGAGGCTCCTTTCCCTCTGATGACTCTAACTTGCGTCAAACTGACACACAAACCAGCCAATACACCTTCTCTTGAATAACTATAGTTGTGTCAAATTGACATAAAACTATCCAGCATAGTCTTCAATTGCTGTTGGATTCATTCTTGGGCAATTTATATCTTTCCATTGATAGTTTAATCAAATTTAAAATTGATTATTCAATTTAACACATACTTTACTTTTGAAAGTAGCATTGTAACCCAATGCCAACGACGACCTCAATACATATTTAGGGGTGAGTACCCCATAGGCTGGAGGCAGGAGGAACACAAATTTTAGACCAGCCTGGGATACATCATTTAGGACTACAGTAGTGAGAAAGGGAAGGGGAGGGTGAACAACAGCCTGCCCTATAAACAGTAAAATCTCGTGGTTGATACTATGGATTCTCAACAAGGATAAATGAAGAAATTTGGAAAGTATCCCTTTTCTTTGGGAATATGAGTGGGTTTTTATTCTACCAATAGTGATGTTAAGGGAGACTTTAAAATGTTCATAATTTTGTGTACAGAATAAGTGAGCTGCAGCATTAAAAATAAGCATAGCCAAATTAAAATGAGTGTTGGTTCATTAATCTAGAAAAGCAATTCCTTCCACTTGGAGCACAAAGTTTGGCAACCATTAAGGCCTAATGGCCAGGCTGACCAGCTCCAGGGAAGCAATCAAGCACAATCAGGATCCTGGTAGCTGCATTCTGTATCCAGCCAATTTACATTTCTGGATGAGAGAATATAGATAGGATCTGCATCCAATTTATCTCAATCCAGTTATGGAAAACAGACAAGGACAATTTAACATGAACTTCTGTGGCCTCACCTTGGAGAAGAATCCAAGATTATCTGGGAGCTCATATAAAGTAGTAAGTGGAGAAAGGCCTGGATGTAGCATGCATTAGAGCAGCCGGGAATGGCACCACACAGCCACCCATGCCTAGATCCCCTGTGGTTCATCAGCTTCCTGATGAGATTAGACCAGACGTGTATTCTACCTCCATTCTTGAAACATTCATGTTGGAAAGACTGCCTCTGGTAACCGACTTGTAGTGGCACGGACTTGAATGAGACCCTGGGGACACACATGGGGACAGCTTCCACACACTTCCTGCTGTCTGAGAATTCAAGCCCCAGGCGACACCCTGAGAAAACCACCCCATCCAGCACTAGGGTCCCGCAGGTTCTATTCCAATTTGTCTTTCTGCCTATACCTCTCTAGAGCTGGGGAAAAGGCATGAGCTATTTCAAGGGATTTCACCGAGCCTTAAGTATTTCAACAAACCTTAAACCATTCTAACTTGGTTATGTCCCCCTTGAAAGCAGAGGGTATGTTTCAAATTCTAGTACCTGATATTTCAGTGTTCACCAGATACTCGGGATTTGGAAGAAAAATGAAATTTCAACACCTGTAAGTCATATAAAGTACTCAGAAATTGCTGGTTGTTTGTGAGCTTAGAGGCTGCCTGGGGCTGAGAAAAAAGAAAAACAAACCTGGGTATGCCCCGTAGTTAAAACATTCCTGGGAACATCTTGATCATAAGATAAAGGGGAATGTGAAGACATAACAGGGCTATCTGAACTGAGTCAACAACTCACAGAACTCTGACACCCTGCACATATATGTAATTTTTCTGCTGATGTTTGAATAAGCCAATAGTGTGTCGCTATGCTGAATTCCACACCCCTAAGCCCCTTACCCCATAAAAAACCCTAGCTTTCGAGCCTCGTGGCCGACATCCGTTATCTCCTGTGTGGGATGCATGTCGGTCCAGAGCTCTGTAATTAAACTACCTCGTGTAGTTACATCAAAATGGTCCTTCGTGATTTTTTTGGGTGCTCAGGAATCGAGTGGGGGGGGTTTCTCCACTAGGTTCTATCAGATTCAGTAAGAATGATGACTGAGCAGCCAAAGACAGAGCTTGTTAAAAAAAAACAAACAAACCAAAACTCCAGTTCCTGTGACCTTGAGCAAGTAGAAAACAAAACAAAACAAAACAAAATAACAAGAAAAAAAACCCTTCATCTCAAAGTTGTGGCTCTGGAATTCCATGAATTGAAAAAGGTGCAGTGGTGTAGAAGGGAATTCAGCACCGTCCAAGCTAGAAGGTGATATTCCTCAGGCCTTAAGCTTCAGATTCGGAATTATGAGAGCCTCATGGAAGGGCCCTGCCCCTGCACCCACCTTGGTATCACCAAGACTGATATCTCTAGGTTTAGAGAGATTTACACTCTAGGTTTAGCCACACACAGGGTGGCTTCTGCCCCTGTTCTCCTAGCAGAGCTGGGCTTGGCTTATGAGTGTGTCCCCTGCTTCTACAACCACATGAGACCGATTTCAGTTCTGTAGTTCCTTCTGGTTACTTGACGTTGAAGTTGAGGAATTCTCAAAAATAATGATAGTGATCTACTTCAAATTCTACTTTCTTTTTTTTTTTCATAAAGATGAATGTTTTAAATCAACAACTCAATCTCTTCATACAATATTGCACAAATTAAGGATGTATCAACAATTCTATTTATGATACAGACTCATCAACATTCATATAAAACTACGAGTTGGTATATTTTGGTGGTAGGTATTTTAGTAAATAGCACAAATATTAAACTCAGCTGCATGAGACTCAGCCTTCCACAAAAGAATTCACAGGTTACTTAAGATGTCCAACCCAAGTCAATCAAGACCACTTAAGGAAAAACTTGGGATCCAGGCATGGTAGCACATGCCTCAGAAGGTTGAAGCAGGAGGATTGTGCGTTCAAGGCTGGCCTGTA
This sequence comes from Mus musculus, assembly GCF_000001635.26. Taxonomy (NCBI): domain Eukaryota; kingdom Metazoa; phylum Chordata; class Mammalia; order Rodentia; family Muridae; genus Mus; species Mus musculus. The sequence continues at coordinate 21,496,799 of NC_000079.6, read as the reverse complement.
GTATACAGCAAAACCATGGCTCAAAAAACTAGTGATAAAAATATTTAAAAATATTTAGCAATTTTGTTTAGGAACCAGAAAGCATATGCATACTGGCAAGTGTCAGAATGGCATGTTCCGCTCCACAGGCCCGGTGCTGAGAAGAATCCCGGGCTGCAGATGTCTGTAACTACTGTTTCAAAGTTCTAAACAAACAAGATGGCAATTCACACGAAAGGATTTACACAAGAGTCTATTCAAAAGAAAACTAACAAGTCTCTATAAATTAAGAAACTCTGGTGAGAGCGCTGGCCAGGCGGGAAGCCATCGCCACTCTCCTCACCGAATGTCTCAGACAGCACTGCTGTGACCTCGAGGAAGGGAGAGCTGGGCAGGAACTGAGCAAGCAAGCTGGCTGCTTAGCACAAGCGCTTCTAACTGAAAGGTCTACAGCAAACCATCATGAAGCTCACCGAGATGTGCTAACCCAGGCCTGGTGGTGCCCAAGTTCAGGTACTGGAACTCAGAACTCAGGAACTGTTGAAGGGTTGGCAAACGAGGCATGTGATCATCACATTTTTGGTAAAAATGTAATGGGCCATGCCAAAGGTGAGGGAAATGAGGTCCCACTACACCGTGACCCACAGTTGTCCTGCCTGAGATCGGGGGTTGGCAAAGATTGAGAAAGGGATAGACACACTCAAGCCATGCTGTGATGTAGGTCACGCCTGTTATCCCATTCCTCAATTCCCAGCAAAGCAATGGCCATGAAGCTGGTTCTAGCACAAAGCAGGCTACAGCACAAGGGCAGGGTAGGAGTTTCCTGTAGAGAACAGAATGACTCAAGGAAATCTACGGCTTCTCAGTTGTGTCTTAGTACAGACGCCATGTTTTCTCAGTTTGTGTCTTTGAGAGTATAGACGCCATGTTTTCTCAGTTTGTGTCTTACAGAGAGTACAGACATTGCTTTTGGAACTCTTCCCACATTGGCTTGGTTTTCAAATGCGTCACTTTATTTTCACCCACGAGGCAGGCAGCCACACGTCTGAGCACGTGCCATCACATGATTTCTTCAGGAAGCGCCGAGGCAGACCCAGCTCTCCTGGAGCTCACAGTCCTGAGGTTTCACACGTGAAAGCTCTCACCGCAGCCACAGGTTCCCTTGATGTTGGGGTTATTGAACACAAACTCACTGGACAGTTTGTCTTCCACATAGTCCATCTCTGTTCCTAACAGGGTTAGCTGTGCTTTCTTCTCGATGAACACTCGGACTCCATCTTGAATAACTTCTTCATCAGAATCTCCTTTTGTCTTTGTGTACTCCAGGCTGTAAGAGAGGCCATTACAGCCCCTGGTTCGCACGCCAACTTTCAGACCCACATGCTCAGGTTTGTCTTTAAGAAGTTGTTTTATCTTGTTTACAGCAGAGGGGGTCAGTGTGAGGGCCGCCCGCGTGGGCTGCAGTTTTCTCTTGCTCACGGCCCACACGGTGGCGCGGACCAACGACGCCGACATGTCCACGTCGCGGCACCCGCAGCCTCCGGCTGGAGCGTGGGGACTCAGCTTCTCTCCATGGACACGGCGGGCACTTTGACGCCCAAATTCTACTTTCAGGAAGTATATGTGTATGTATCTATTCATCTACTTGTCTTCTTTATTATTTATTTTTCCCTGGTCAGACCACAAAATCTGACATATTTATGCAGGAAAATATTTTTTGTTTGTTTGTTTGCTGTTGTTTTTGAGAAAGAGTCTCACTATGTACCCCTGGCTGTGGTGGCCTAGTGCAATCCAGATCCTACCTCTGCCTCCAGAAGGATGAGAGGACTGGTATGACCACATCCTGCTTTGGGGTAGTTTTCAAATGACCAGTCATTAAAAGTCATAACTCTGGACCCAGGGATGGTCTTAAATTAAAGAAAGACACAAATTTTGTACTTTTCTTTTTTCAGTAATGGGATTTGAATCCAGACCCTCATTCATGTGAGACAAGTATTCTACCACTAAGCCACATCCTTGGTTCCTAAAGCTTTTAATTTTAATACATGCTATGCAATTCTCTATTAACCTTGTAAGGTCTATCTAAGTTCTCATGGGCAGAGGTTCAGAAGTCTAAAGTGAGATTAGAGAAAGGCAGGTGATACAGTTGCCTTTTTAGGTCTGGGGATACAGCTAAGTGGAAAAGGTCTGGCCCAGCATGCCCAAAGCTTCCTCCCTCCACCCTGAGAAGACATAGTAACTTTTAAAAAAGCCTTTCATGTAAATTAAGCAAGTAGTTTCAAATGCTTTAACTCACCACTTGTTCTTCTCATGAATAAATGTGGAGTGTTTGCAGAGGTATTCTCTACTAGGTTTTCTTTTCTTAGTGGATGTAACTGCAATTGATAACTATCCTATATTTGTTCTGTTTGTTTAGATAATAAAAGTAACAGCTCTAAAACCAAGTGACCTACACAATGCTAACTATGCGTTATATAATTTTTCTAAGCACTTTTGCTGATATTAACATGTTTAATATTTATCATGATTATGCCTTTTTTTAAGACAAGATTTCACACATAATTCAGGCTGGCCTCACACTCCTGGCAATCCTCTTGCATCAGCTACCCATATATTGGGATTATAGTATGAGCCAGCACACCCAGCTTGACTTTTTTTTAACTTTAGAAAGCTTTCCTTATTAACTGAGAAGGCTTAACTAAATGAAAATATATTTTCACCTTAACTCTCATGCTTAGATTTTGGATAAACTTTAGATTGCTTAAGTAATTCAACAATTTGGGGGGGCTTTCTTTTTGTTTTGTTTTAGTGCCTTGTTTTATGTTCTTGCTTAGTTGGACGTTGAAGTAACTGATTATCCCGAGCTTTTGTCCCCGCCGGCAAGAACACACTCGGGACAACCGGAATCTTCTGCGGCAAAAGCTTTATTGCTTCTTCAGGAGGGAAGACCCCGACCCCAGAAAATGGAGTTGCTTATATATAGCCCTCAGCCATGGCGTTTCAGCACCTGATATGGCATGTCAGCTCCTGATTTGTTGCTTGCCCATCACCCCACTGAGATGGGCAGTGACTAGGCGTGAGTTCACTCTCGCACCTGCGTACAAGGCTTGTTTACTAGTTAGGCACAGCGGAGGCCAGCGCCATCTTATAATGGTGATTGCTCGCGGCTCGCGATTGCTCGAGGCACGGCTCTCCACAACTGATGACCAAGATGATGAAGACAAATATATTCTCTACCCTGCAGCTGGCAAGAGAATGGTCTCTGTCAAATTTATGTGGGATTCTTTAGTTAACAGCAGAAGTTCCCAGTCAGACAAGCCTTACCTCATATGCAACATCATTTTTCTCTGCCTTCACCAAAGCCAAGCCAGCTTGGTAGTTCACCACGTCTTTTCATATCAAATGCACACTGATCCACCATAGATCAATGCTAAATAGAGAACGTAAGGGGTACAGATATTAAGGGTAGGAGAGACACAAAAGCAAAGGAATCAAAGAGCCAAGTTGATGGAAACCCAGAAAGCAGCAATTAGAAGATGTTCTTATGAAAAGCAGAGACAGTTCTTCCCTTAATGCAAACTGCAGCTTTAGAGGAGCAGGTCCATGAAGGTTCTCTGTTGTTCCTGGTCCTAAGGCATATTCAGGAATGAGTCAAGACAAGTTGGCAAGACTGCCTTGCCTGCCCGGTCCTGTGTGCCAAGCACTGGTTCATCCCATCAAATATGTGCCAAGAAAACTCACTTCTCTTTTTGTTATGGTTGTGAAATCTTTTATGATATCTGACTCAGACAGTTTTGGAAATTCAGCTAGAGGGAAGCTATTAAAATATTAATGCTAAAGGTCTCTGGGAATCCTTCATAGGAGGAGAAATTACAAAGAACAATTTCTTCACAGGATGAGGTGGCCGAGTGGTTAAGGCGATGGACTGCTAATCCATTGTGCTCTGCACGCATGGGTTCGAATCCCATCCTCATCGACTGACAAACATGTTTTCTTTAACCAATTCTGTCAAGTATTTGAGGGTTTTGTTTTTATTTGGGGGCAATTGTACAGGGGATCTTAGACAATGGGTATTCTCTTTCAATCAATTAATTCTTTTTTCATCACCCAGTTGAGTAATTCTCTCCAATCTTTCCATTCTCAGTTTCCATACTTGCTCTTTATCTCCACCATGAACTCATTTCTGTCAGGTGACTTACTTAATCTGTGCCTGACTGCTCCACCAAATTTTCATTTTCCATGAAGAAAATACTCAAATGAATTGAAGATCATAGAAAAGTATTGCATAACAACATAAGGGAGCTGGGGGAGTTATCTAAGGAGTTATACAGATGTGTATGATGACAAAAAAAAATCTTTAATGCAAAGGAGCCAGGACCAAGAAGGTAATCACAAGTTCAAGGCCAGTCTGGGGCTACATAGTGACTTCCAGGTCTGCCTAAGAAACATAAGGAGACTCAGTTTCAAACACAAACAAGAACAGAAACTGTATATTCATGTATACAAAAACCAGATTCATCTTATTTTTGCTACAGTTTTTGATAGTTACGTTTTACAATAATTTTGTGCTCTGTTATATTTTTGCATAGGGTCTCACAATGTTGTACAGGCTAGCTTTGAACTCCTGGCTTACAGGATCTTCCTTAACCCTGGGTATCTAGGAAGAAACACGAGTCATCATACCTGGATCTTTGCTAACTTTTAAAAGCTACCGTCGCACACAGACCTTGTCTTTGACAAGAGCAGGTGTGCTTCTCTTAGAAATATCACAAACAGAAAGGCTCATTCTATATAATGGTTCTTGCTGATACTGAAGATTTCTTCCTGAAAAAAAAAATCAAACAATGGCATTGCACAGGTTCTACTTGTGAGTTATTCTTGGCTGATCTTCAAAAGGGATAATTAATAATACATTTCCTCATGTTTTTATTTTATTATTTCTACCTATAATTTTGGATATACCATGTTCTGTGTATATAATATCTACAAGGGTATGTACTACATCTTTGGTCTATTTCTTTATAAAATATTGTCACATTTTCTCCTTAGGAGTTTTGATTTGATTGCTGTGATGAAACACCAAGACCAAAAGTAACTTGGGGAAGAAAGCATTTACTTAATCTTACAACTGTAGTTCATCACCTAGGAAAGTCAGGGCAGGAACCTGAAGGCAGGAGCTGATGCAGAAGCCATAGAGGAGTGTTGCTTTCTCGCTTACTCCCCATGGCTTGCTAAGCTTGCTTTCTTATAAGACACAGGCCAACCTGTCCAGGGTGGTACCACACACAGTGAGCTGGGCCCCATCAGTCATTAATCAGAAAAATGCCCTACAAAGTTGCCTACAGCAATCTGGTGGAGGCATTTTCTCAATTGAGATTACTTTTCCCAGATGGCTCTAGGTTATTTCAAGTTGACAAAAACTAAGCAGCGCAGTGAGGTTGGCTATTCTGTGGGTGGAGGGGACATTCCTCGTTACCTTAAGTGAGGAAAAATAAAATCTGAATCAGAGCCAGTCTCGTGCTCATTTTGTTAACCCCATAGTGAGGCAAAAGGTTTTGCTTGAATTTGTGCCAGCCTGGACTTTACTATGCATGTGTATAGCCGGCCATTGTGAACTATGTAATGTCAATCAAACGAACTCAGAGTCAAGCAAATGCACATGCTGGCAATAAGATGAAAGATTCAAAGCATTCCCTCTGTTCAGTGGTTCTCAAAGTCCAGTCCCAGACATTCTGTCCTTTCCTGGAAAGGTCAGCAATAGGGATTCTAGGATGGCTTTTAGCTTCAACTGACTTTGCTGAGGTGTGAGGCTATTGCTTAAAGTTTTGTTTTCTTTTCCTCACTTCTGAAAAGCAGATTCATGGTTTTTATCCAGCTGCTAGATCAGTCGTTCTCACCCTTTCTCATCCTGTAACCCTTTAATACAGTTCCTCCTGTTGTGGTGATCCCCCCCCCCACAATCATAAAATTATTTTTGGTGCTACTTCAAGTTTGATACTTTTATGAGCTATAATGTAAAATTCTGATATGCAACCACTGTGAAGGGGTTGAGACCCACTGTGCTAAAGTCTTCTCTTCCTCAGAACTGTTTTTTCCACCTTTCAACATCAATTGAGATGTATCTGAACTGTCCCAGCTCTGCAGAGAAGAATCAATCTAACCTTTTCCCCCAGGCAACAGCAAGCCCAGATAGATTTCTTCTTTATTTTGGCAAGGAATTTTTCTCTGCCTCTTCATTTACTAGAAAAAAGAAATAGGAATCATAATTTATCTCATAAGGTTGTGTGCATGTGCTTGTACAAACAAGAAGCAATGTGTGAATACTCTGAAAATGCACATTGGTAGAGGAATGCACATAAACACTGTTCTCTCAAACCTCTACTAGAAGTGCCTTTGCTAATGGTTATTGTCTCTGGTTATCATGTAGTCATTAACCTTGGTAGAGAGGACATTCCCTGATAATCTTGGAAGGGAGAAAATTTCCTAAAGGAGGAACATAAAGTTAATGTACATATTATACAAACAATACTCACAGCCAAACAACAAGCCCACCCCTTGCCTAACGACCACCAATGCAGAGGGGAGCAGAAGTTAAGTTTATGATCTGACTCCCAACACCAGCCAATTATGTTAAAGGCCACAAGAGCTTTCCAATTAGATTCTTGCATACACGTTCCCTGCTTGCTGCTTGCCCCATAGACATTCCGGGCTTAGATTGTGTTAATAGGTTTCTTATAGCCTTGTGATGATTTTGCAACACCAATCAAAGATGCTGGAGATTGAATTCAGCAAGTTTCTGTCTTCTTTCTCCATTAAGAATTGAACACAGAAAACCTGGGTGTAGTAGTAATAGACTGTAATTCCAGTGTTTTATGGGATGGAGGCAGGAGCTCAGCTCCATAGTAAGTGTAAAGTCAGCCTGGAATATGTGAGAGTCTGACTCAAAAAACTAACTAACTAACACCCACAAAAAGATGTCATATACTCTTACCTATTCTACATTTTCTTATTAAGAATTTGGGTAATTATCTAAACAATTTTAAATATTTTTCCAAATCCTTGATTTATTATCCATTTGTTGCTCTTGGTAAAACCTGTCCACTCAATGCTTAGTTGGTTGTTAGGCCCACATGAAGCGATGCACTGCCTCCCTCCAGCAAGACTACAAAGCTCCTCCTCTTCTCTCTGCTGCCTCTCTGCATCCCCTTCCCAAAGGTTATTATTCGAATTCACTACAGAGAAACCAGAAAAAAAAAAAAAAAGCAAAACAAGACAACACAATAACAACAACACCCACAGGTTTCTTTATTAATGTAAGACAATGCTTGCATCAAGTTTTCTGATTATAAAAGGTCTTCACAAACATTCATATAATAACCAAGCAAATTAAAGACAAAAAGAAAATAAGCTGAGTAGTCCATGAGAATTTGAGTGTTGAAGTTTTAGGGCTATAATAAACAAATATTTTAAAAATTATTTTATTGTCACAGAATTTACTTTAAATCTGCTTAACTTTTATACCATGTCTCAATTTTTCTTTGAACCTGGAAAAATATCAAAGGAGGAAAGGATGTGGCTAGTAGCTTCATGATGACAGCATAAGTAAGAAAAAAATAATTAAATGCTAGATTCCATGGGTAAGTCTAAAGAATTTTAGAAGGCTAAATTAGTTTTAGTTGGGCATAAATGAGGGGATAATGAAGGCAAGGAAAGATTATAGGGCATCATTAAAGGTAGAGCCCTTAACTTTTGAAAGCCAGAAGTCAGCCTGTGAGACTTCCAAGCAGGAATTCAAAAAAGGTGCTGTGGGCAAACAGAACACCATGCTGGTGATTTGCTGAAGCCTGGCATCATTTCACAAAAAGAACCTGAGAAGGTATCAGTCTTCAGAAAACACAGATGATCTGGATGAAGTGTGTGGGCTTGAAAGAACCTAGTGGGGAAACCCCCACTCAATTTCCGTTCAGCGTGCACCCAAGAATCACAAACAGACGACCATCTTGATGTAAAAGCATGAGGTAGTTTAATGACGGAGCTCCCGCAGGAGACAGAGGTGTCGACCACATGGTGGAGCCATAATGGCGGAGCTCCGGTTCAAAATGTATCTCACACAGGAGACAGTGGTTTCAACCCCGAGGCTTGGAAGCTAGGAGTTTTTATAGAACAGGGGTGGGGCTGGGGGAGGAATTGGCGCAGTTTCACATGATTGGTCCATTTAAACATCAACAGACTGTCAGAAGGGCGGGAGATAGGGAGGCACTAGGCCAGTCAGGACATGTAACGACGGGCCTGCCCGGGCATGTCCTGGCCTGTTCTGCTATGTTCTCAGCCCCAGGTTTCAAAGCTCACAAACAACTCTTTGGGCTATTTGACATAAATTACATGAATCACAGGTCTCAAGTTTTATTTCCTTTCAGGCTATCATAAAAACCTTACTTCTTATGATTAACTCACAGCACAGCACTTTCCAGGTCCATACTGTGGGGCACTGTCCATTCAAGATTCCCAACCTGCTTCTTAGCAGACATATTTCCTCTGACAGTCTCCAATGGGATTTTAGTACACCCTTACCCATCACTTACTATTCTTCCACTTTCAACCTGCAAAGCAGTTTTGAAGGCATAAATAATAATGATAAATATTTGGTGTGCATCTTCTGACCTGGTGGAAGTTTTAGCTTAGCTGCCATAAACCTTGATTCAGTTTGATACAACGTGGAGAAGGATACAACGTGTCCTAAAATTTGGCTAGGACAAAGAACTGAGAAAAGTGAGAAGTAAGATGTTGAGTGTTGTCTATCTTTACTTGACTGATTTCAAATCTACTGGTGTTGTGCCAGGGAAATGTTAGTGAGCCTCAAGAACACACACAGGAGCCAATCTGATGCAATTAACAGCAGTGTCTTCATTCTATCCAAGCTAGCTTGCCCCACCCCCTCCTACCCCCAATGCACCACCATTGCACAGGACAGTGTTGGTGGTGGGGAAGCCCGGAATGTCTATGGGGCAAGCAGCAAACAGGGAACGTGTAGGCAAGAATCTAATTGGAAAGTTCTTATGGCCTTTAACATAATTGGCTGGTGTTGGGAGTCAGATCATAAACTTAACTTCTGCTCCCCTCTGCATTGGTAGTCGTTAGGCAAGGGGTGGGTTTGTTGTTTGGCTGTGAGTATTGTTTGTATAATATGTACATTAACTTTATGTTCCTCCTTTAGGAAATTTTCTCCCTTCCGTTTGTATAATATGTACATTAACTTTATGTTCCTCCTTTAGGAAATTTTCTCCCTTCCAAGATTATCAGGGAATGTCCTCTCTACCAAGGTTAATGACTACATGATAACCAGAGACAAGAGGACTCCAGGAGTCAAGGGTGTGTCTATGTTCTTAGCAAAAATGGTAAACACTGTAACCTTCAAGACAGCCCCCAAGGCTGTGGGAAATAAGTCTAATAACATGAGTTCAAAAATATATAATTTCTCAACTATGCAAAAATATATGAATGCAATATGAATTATATGAGGGGCTTCACAGACCAGCTGCACTGTGAGCCAGCTTGTCAAAACGATATTAAGGAAACAAAAAGATTTGAGGAGTAGTGATGGCAGGACAAGACAAGGACCAGCTAAGTTTATTGTTTGTGCTTACAAAGGCAGGCAGATTCCTGAGTTCCAGGTTAATCTGAGACAGAGTCAATTCAGGTCTAGGGGAGGTTGAAATGGTGATCTCAGAGCTGGAACCCACCCAGCTAGCTTATTGTCTGGTTTACAAAAGCAGGCAGATCTCTGAAATCATTTGCCATGGTTTTTTGTTTGTTTGTTTGTTTGTTTGTTTGTTTGTTTGTTTTCTTTTGTTTTAATTTACTTGCTGTCCTTTTTAAAGAATCAAGTGGCTAAGGTCATAAGATGCTGATTTGTGGAGGTAATCAAAAGGAATCCTGGAGTAAATGACTGAATTGATATGTAAATAAAAGACTGGGCTTTGGTCTCTGTACTGGCTAGTTTTATGTCAACTTGACACAGCTGGAGTTATCACAGAGAAAGGAGCTTCAGTTGAGAAAATGCCTCCATGAGATCCAACTTTAAGGCATTTTCTCAATTAGTGATCAAGTGGGGAGGGCCCATTATGGGTGGGACCATCTCTGGGCTGGTAGTCTCGGGTTCTATAAGAGAGCAAGCTGAGCAAGCCAGGTGAGGCAAGCCAGTAAAGAACATCCCTCCATGGCCTCTGCAACAGCTCCTGCTTCCTGCCCTGCTTGAGTTCCAGTCCTGACTTCCTTTGGTGATAAACAGCAGTATGGAAGTATAAGCCAAATAAACCCTTTCCTCCCCAACTTGCTTCTTGGTCATGATGTTTGTGCAGGAATAGAAACCTTGACTAAGACAGTCTCCAAGAGAGAGCTACTCAGAGAGGACTGCTTGGAAAGAGAACACAGCTTTTTAAGAATTTTTTCTAACAGGATTTCTGATTTTGGTCAGAAAACCCCCATTTTTTTTTTTGTAGCTTTTCTGATTTTGGTTGGAAAAATCCAAGAATTTTTTCTAACACTAGAGAGCTGTCTCTAGCACAGAACTGTCTCAAGCAGACTACAGAGCCAAGAGCTAGCTAAGAGCAGTATGGAGAGCTATCTCTAGCAGAACACAATGCTGTCAGCTTGTACTGCCCCCCACCCCCCATTGACTTGGAGTAGTTTCTTTCACCCCTTCCTCAGGACACCCTCCCCCCCACCCAAGGGGATCCTTGGCACTCCACCAGAATGTATTGTCTCAAACCATGATCCCAAACAAACCATTCCCTCCTTAAGTTGCTTTTCTTGGGTTTGTAGTCACAGCCCTGAGAAAAGTAACCAATAGTTTGAGCATTTATAGAATTGACATCATCTGTATCATTTGTTGTGCTGGCTAGTTTTGTGTCAACTCAACACAAAAAAGTCATTTGAGAAGAAGGAACCTCAACTTATAAAATGCCACCACCAGATTGACCTGCAGGGAAAGCCTATGGGCTATTTTCTTGATTGATGATGGATTTGGGAGGGCCCAAGTCATTGTGGGTGATAGATACTACCAGAGGCTGGTGGTCCTGAGTGCTATATATAATAAAGCAAGCTGAGCCAGCCGTTAGGAGCAAGCCAGTAAGGAGCAGCACTCCTCCATAGCCTCTGCTTCAGTTTTGCCTCCGGGTTCCTGTCTTGTGCTCCTGTCTAGTGATAGCGAGTAACAAATGAGTTGTGAGTTTAAATAAACCCCCACTCACCCACCCCAGGTTGCTTTTTGCCATAGTGTTTTTTTTTCACAACAATAGAAACTCTAACTAAAAATTTTATCTCATGAAAATAAGATTGCCTTTTATTTTCAGTTAAACTTTCACAGTAAAAGGTTAAAAAAAACAACAACAACAACTAAGTATGTTCTAATGGAGGTTTTTAGGACAGGAATGTCTCCCTACATCTTCAGAAGTTGCTGGAGGCATTCTTCATCATATTCTCTATCCGCATAAAGATAAATGGAATCTCTCTACTCAAACTCTGTAACACTGTGTACTTAATATGAAAACTGTAGGGCTGCCCCAGACTCTAGAACCTTAGCCAATTAGATGCAAACACAAATGGTCCTCGTTAGAACTTCTTCAGAAAGCTAGACCCAGATTTTCAGTGTTGAAGAACATTTCATCAGTCCCTGGAGTAAAGGTTTTCTAGCACCCATGCACAAGGCACAATAGGGTAGCTAAGACCGCAGGAATCTGACTAGACATAAAAGATTCCGATTGACAAAGAGTAAAGAAGGGACACTCCAAAATCCGGAACCATCCATTCAGGAGAAAACTGCTGGCTACGAGTGACGGTTCTGGAAGTCCTTGTAAATCCAAATGGTGGGAACACTTCAGTGCGATCTCATCCAGAGACCACCTCCATATCCTCAATTAGTAAGTCTCATTCCAGTTACTTTTTAAGCAGGAAAGATTATCCACCTCAAACTATAACATCTAATTCTGGACAGTGTGTATTGGCCACACCCTCTCTTCTGCAGTTAGTAAGGGCTCCAGGTGTCTTCCGCTCACTGGCAAGTGCTCACCAACCCCAGCAGGTGTGCTACAGATCACTGTGAGACAATTTTTTCCCCACGTGGCTCCTCTGATGTTGAGCAAGGTATGAAGTTCGGGTAAAGCCCTTCCCGCATGCATCACACTGGTAGGGTTTCTCACCCGTGTGGATTTTTTTATGTTCAAGAAGGCTTCTCCTCCGAGTGAAACTTCTCTCACACTCACTGCACTGGTAAGTCTCAGGAGCTTCAACATCTTCCCCCTGGCCTGCCACCGGACTCTGACCTTCCCAGGCCTCTCCATGCAGAGGCTTTGGAGCAGTTTTATCACCATGGATCCGCTGATGTCTCAGGAGATGTGAGCTACGCCTAAAGGCTTTGCCACACAAGTTGCACTGGAATGGCTTCTCCCCAGTGTGAATTTTGTGATGTTCAAGGAGGCTGCAGCTCTGAGTGAAGGTTTTCCCACAGTCATCACACTCGTAGGGCTTTTCCCCAGTGTGGGTTCTCTGGTGCTTGATGAGGTTGGAGCTGTGACTGAAGACTTTGCCACATTCTTCACACTCATATGGCTTCTCCCCAGTGTGAACTCTCTGATGAATGACAAGGGCAGAGCTCCCAATAAAGGTCTTCCCACAGTCTTCACATTCATAGGGCTTCTCTCCTGTGTGGATTCTCTTGTGTTTGGTCAAGCCTGAACTCTGAGCAAAGCTCTTCCCACATTCACAGCAAAAGTGCCGCCTGGTTCCTGTGGCACTCTTCTGTGCTGTCTGTAACTTGCCTTCCTGCTCACTGGCTTCTGCACCTGTAGGAATCGGGACAGTGTCTTCACCCAGGAAGCACACTGTCTGCTCAGGCTTTTGGTCCCTGTATTCTTCAGCTCGAGGCAAGTCCCTGGTCTCAGGCTTCATTTCCAGCCCTGAAACACAATTGTCAGCAAGCGTTTATTATGCTTTGCAAGGAAGAAAGCTCTGAGAAACATGGCAAGGAGCAAATGTTACAGAGCTCTCTGCATCCCAAGAACAAATATTTAAATGCAGGAATAAGTGCGTGAATAAATGGAACAATGGGGATGCTGGTGAGGGAAAAAAAAAAAAACTGATGTGAATCAGGATTAAATGGAAAAACAGGAAGTGTGGGGGAGGGGAGGTAAGGACCAAGACCAGGATCCACAATGGCCAGCCAGTCAACACAAAAATCCCTAAAAACCATTTAATAAAACAGGAAAGGTTTACTTGGTTTTTGTACCTTATAAGTCCTTTTCACTATCTAGAATAGTAGGATCTAAAAATATTTCCTGGATACCTCTTTTCTCTAGAGAGACTTTAGGCAGGCATCTAAAGAAAAGGCGGGGGTGGGGGCACTATGATGGGTGCGCAGTCCCTAAGAACAGGAAGGCTGAGATGTAAGCCTAAGATTAGACAGGAAAGGTTGGACAAAAGCAACCCAAACAGCAAGTAAAAGTATTTCTGAACCATGTTATAGGAAACTAAGGAAATAAGGACTCGCAGAAATTCATGGCCAGTCAGCGTTATGCACTGGCCCCCTGCTCTTCTTATTCCAGGCAGACAGTGTTCCCTACAACAGCTGACAAGGGGGTTCTACGTTAAAGAATTCTGTGGCTTCTGATAAGCCACATTACCCTCTGTGACTTGTTACTCTCCTCTAAGGTCAGGGACTATAGGCAGCATCTAAGCTCACTTCTAGACTTCCAGATTCTGCTTTGTGGCCCAGCCTCCCATCCCTGCCAGCGTACAGAATAGAAAGGGGGCAACATTCACTGAGCATTTATGTGAACAAATCCTAAGGATTGAATATGCTTCATCTCATTTAAACCGACCAGAACACTGGCAGCATAGAGAACAAAGTGACAGTCAGAAGGTTTTAAAACTTAAACAACCGTCACTAACAGGACTCCAGCGTGGTCATTCTGAAACCAGGCACACAGCAAACTGCTTCTGTGAGTCAGGTAGCTTCTAACACACAAAGGAAAAGACTTCGGGAGCAGACAGTGCCTGCCAGGTTTTTCTAAGGAAACTAGGATACCTGCCTTTCATCCCTACATAGATCCCTCTGAGATGAATCTGTTCTTCCCACCCAGGTGAGAGAGTCAGTAGCCCCTAAAACAGCTAATCCCACTAGGACCTGCATCTCATACTCTCAAACTGAGGTACATGCAAAGGCACATGCAAACTGTTTAAAGGGGCTCTTGAAGGGAGGTAAAGTGTCTAAAGATATTCCTCCACTTACACAAAACTCTAACCAGGCACTGTGGTACATGCCTGTAATCCAAGCACCCGAGAGTCTAAACAATGAAGATCTCAGTTCATGTCACTACATGTATGACAGTAAGTATTATCACATGATATATAACTGGTCCAGGACATGAAAAGGCTTGGAAAAAAAGTTTCCAAATTTCCAAAGATTTACATTGTCAAACTCAAAGTGAAGGCCCATTGAATTAGATTTTTTGTTTAATAAAATAAAACCTGGGTCTTAGGTGAGAAAAAAATCAGGAGAAAAAGTAAAAATATTATTATAACACCAAACACTGAGGACTTCAAGCAAGAAATGAAAGACTGAATGAATGTGAAAATCCAGGTTATGTAATCATCACATTAATTCCCCAAAATGGCAGGCTATATCTGTCCTCTGCAACTCTAAGTCTTTGAGGGCAGAAGCCTGGTGTTTATGTCCTTCACTGAGAGTATACTTTATTATAATTTAAGATGACAAAATAAGAGTTTGGTGGTAGCTTGGTGGCAGAATGCTTGCCTAGCATGGATGAAGCCCTCAGCAGGAACCCTAACATTGCCCAAAACAAACAAAAGAAAACACCTAAACTAACATTATTACCAAAAAAACAAAAAACAAACGAAAAAAAACCCATTAATTTGCATTTCTTGAATTGTACTTCAAAAAATACACGCAAAAACAAACAAACAAACCACCATCAATAAAGGGCCTGAGCAAAGCACTGGGTTAGAAAGGGTCAGAGAGCACAGAGAATCCTTCAAGGCAGCCAGAGAACAGAAAGGGCCTCTTACGTGAACCCCAAATGAAGACTGGTGCTGCTGGAAATGATGAGAAACTCTGAGTCTGGTGTAAAATTAGGAAGACGGTGGAGAACTGTAGAGAAAAATGCTGTCTTCACCACCGTTCTATTGCGGTTCTATTGCTCTCTTAGCATGTGCAAGGCCCTGAATTGGCTAGCTCTCTCTCTCTCTCTCTCTCTCTCTCTCTCTCTCTCTCTCTCTCTCTCTCTCTCTCTTCTTCCTTCTACCCATCCCTCCTTTGCCACCACCACCCCCCCCCCACACACACAGAAACATACTCACTCACAGATATATGCTCACCTCTGGCCTGTAAGGGCGAACACTCCAAAGATTCCTGAGATTCGTGCTTGAAGAGTGACTTCATTGCCTGGCAGTGGCTACTTTGTGAGTCCTGGGATGGTGTCACCACTGCCACCTTGCAGCAGAGAAGTTCGCGACTCCATTCTCCCGTTGAAACCTAAAAATCATTCATTTGCTTTTTATTATTCAATTGAACTTTCCCATCACACTTTGTCGGAGGACTCAATATTATCAGGCACTATTCTAAGAGCTTCATGAAAATGATAACTCATGGAAATGCAGAGAGCCTGTGGACTTTGGAATTGTTTGGAATTTTGTAACTGGAAACTGAGGCCCAGTTTAAGCGGTTCGTCCTTGTCTTGTAGCTTCTAAGTAGCAGTGCTGCAATGGGAGCTCAGGCAGATCAGTTGCACAGCCTGTGGATTAACCATGGCTTTGCTTCCTTGTTCTGTCCCTCTGTCGTTACGAAGGTGATGGGAAAATATACGAAAATGTCAACATTTCTCTAAAAACAATAAGCATACTAATTTCCACCCAATGGGGTTTTTAAGAAACTAACAAATTCAATTGCAGTATGTGAAGCCAAGTAACAGAGAACAGACAGGCAGTGCAGCCTCCTGAAAGTCGTTTCCTGGCAGACATTGATAGCAAACGGATGCTCAGAGTTTCCTACATCCTTTTCAGAGAATAAAGTTCTAAGACTTGAATTGACTTCCCACTGTTACAGAGCTCAGGACAACAACTCCAAGTCTGGAACCTTGGTCTCCTGGCCACAAGGGGTTGCAGAAAAGAAATCCCCTAAAACAGGCCAGAGTGTGTTTATACATGTTCGTGTCGCCCTCAACCATAGCCAGAGATGATTTTCTATGCAGTCAGTGGCAGTTAATTCAGAGATTCATAACTGGCCCAAGAGCTGAGAATAAGTGACTATCCAGTGTTCATCCTCAAACAGGACATCGACATCAACCCCTGACTCCCAGGGCTCAGTGAGCCTCGTGGAAGACAGGACAGAAAAATCGTAAGAATTGGGGAATGGCGACGTGTAATTCAAAAAGCTACCTTTTGGGAAAGACATGGGTACTGACCCATAAACTCACTGACAGTATGGTTACTGCACAGGATCAAAACAACACGATCAGCCAATGGGACAGCAAGTGGCACTCATGGAACTTGGTAGTTTACAAAGGGGGAGTTGTATGAAGGGGAGAAGGGGATATGTGGTGGCTGGAGGAAATTGAAGCCGAGTTGTTGGTGAATATGATGGAGACGGAGTGTTGATGTGTATGAAATTTCGAAAAAGGTTTTGTTTTGTTTTGTTTTGCTTTAGGTCAGAAGATAGAGGTAAAAAACACCCTGTTTTCTACCAAACTCTTAAACAAGGTATACAAGAATTTGGCTAGAAAAAAACTCTTAGATTCTAGGCTCTAAGAAAACTGTGGAATTCCTCTCCACTGTCAAAGGAAGAACTACATTTGTGTGTGTGTGTGTGTGTGTGTGTGTGTGTGTGTGTGTGTGTGTGTGTGTGTGTGAGAGGCATAAGCATCATATGACTGCCAGCAAGCCACGGCAGATGTTGTTTCACGTGACAAGCCAATAAAACACCTACAAAGTCATTTGTGCCTATTCCACTGCTCAAACCTGTCCTCGTGTCTTACTCACCACACAACAAGAAGTACATATGTAACCTTTCAGCACTCTGCTCGGCACATTCTACCCCAGCCTCACTAGGAACGAGTTCTTCCACAATCCTTTTATTTTCCTTTATGCGATTAACTATCCTGAGGGGCCCAGGTCAGTTCGCTGGTTGCCTCAGGTTTCCAGCATAGACAGACTTTGCGGGCTCTAAGCAATGCCTTCCTTGGATCTTGCTTGGTTTCTGAAAGGCACAGGACATGGGTCTAACTAAACCTGTTCCTTCTACCTGTGGAGGTGTGTCATCCAGCTGCCTGTCCAAGTACTCCAGCAGCGCCACCACCTCCTCCCCGCTGTCGGGGTGCTGCTCGCGCACCCAGGTCTGCAGCTCCCCTGGCAGGATGGTCAGGAACTGCTCCAGCACCAGCAGCTCCAGGATCTGCTCCTTGCTGTGCATGTCTGGCCGCAGCCACTGTCTGCAGAGCTCGCGGAGCCGGCTCAGCGCCTGCCGGGGTCCGGCTGCCTCTGGGTAGCGGAAAGCACGGAAGCGCTGGCGGGAGCGGTCAGGCCCAGGACTGCCCAGCCAACTGGTCTCCTCTGCCAAGGGGGAGGCCTCTTCCTGTTCCACTTTCACCACTAGAAGCCCAGTGCCCTCTTCTGCAGACCGAGCGTTTAGGGCTGCGGACGTTCCGGGTTCTCTAGCCATTCTGTGCCAACTCCAGGCTCCTCTAGCTACAAGCTGTATCTGCAGAAGATTCTCGCAAGATGGGAATTCAGACTAGATCTATCTCCTCCCTCCCCTCGTGCTCTGGGTCACCAAAGGCACAGCTGCAGAGGTGTCACCTACAATCCTAGTCTTCTGCACTCCACCCTAAACCCACAATATTCTCAAGGGATGCTCGGGGCAAATAAACTACATCCAGACTCTGGTGGAAGCATTGTGGGAACCCAAGCCACTTCCGGCGCCCTCTAGGATGCGCTTCTCTGTGGTTCTTTCCAAATTAACCCATTATTGTTGGGGAAAGGATTGTAGACTATGGGTAACACAGGAGTATATGTTTAAGCAGAGGAAGTAAGTTATCCGGGACCCTTGGTTCTTTCTGATCTAAAGCTTGCCTTCATAATTGTTACAGTGCTGACTCGAAAATTCAGCTGGCAAGTAGACTTTGCAGAATGGGGAATGCAGGTGGGAAAAGGTAAGAAATTTGGTATGTCTTAGAAACCGTGAAAGAAGCAGGACACTCACTTGTCTGAAGGGGCCTGTCTGTCCCTGGTCCTGTCCTCTTCCTGCTGCTCCCTTTCCTCCCACTCCAGGCCAAACTACTTGAGAGAAGAATCCTCCAGACACGGACTCAAGATCCTACTTCCCACCACTTCTTAAGACACTATAGGCAGTAAAGAGCCAGTATAGTCTACTATGGCACCTATCCAAATAACTAGAGATTTCCAGCTCTTCAGCAAAAAAGTTTGTGCATTACAAGCATCCAAACTCCCTCTATGCACTTCCAGAAACTTTCTAGTCCCCAACCCCATGGACATCCCATTCCAACTTCATTTCTTCCTGTTTCTCTACAGCCTGGCTGACACACTAACACAAAGGTTAGATGCAAGCACTCCCAAACCTGAGAAAGGTGAACTGTCATCAACTAAAAGAAACTCAATAGACCGATCTGCCAGGTGCCGTGACAAACTTTACTTCGGCCATGACTAGAACCAAACAACTGTTGTGATGGGTGAGGTGGTGCAAGCTTCCTCCATCTGATATTCTTGCTGAGGCTGTTTCGAGGTTTAACTGGAATCTGATCTTCCTGTAGAATCCCATGGAAAACTACCCAGTGCTATTCTAGGAACGGATGATCAGAATGCCCTAGCTAAATTACCTAAGCTTTGTTGAAATTGCTTATTTGTTCAGGAAACCCCTCCAGCTAAGCCTTTATCTTAGCTGCCTATTTGTGTGGAATCTCTTTGCGGCTGTCTAACTGCTTGTCTTAAATTCTTTTAAAACTGCTTGCTTTGAACTGCTTGTCCTGTGGTCTCCACTACAGCTACCGAGGGAGATGCCTTGATGAAGTCTCTGCACTCAAAAATCCCATGCTCTGGACACTGGGGGCCACATCCAGATGCACCCCCAAAACTTGGATGTGGTCCCAGCTGGCTGGAATAAAGACTTTGATTGTATATACACTGTGTCTCAGTTATCATCTCTGGTAAGCTTCCCATAACACTGTAAAAAGATACAGCTAAGACATTGGGGAAAACTAGAACTCAGGAATACTAAGCAATTATTGGAAACTTAACTGTTAGAATGGTACTATGGTTTTTATAAGATTTATTTTTATTTATGTGTTTGTGTGAATACCATATGTGTGCTAGTGCTTGCAGAAACCAGACAAGGACGTCAGGTCCCCTGGACCTGGGGCTGCAGGCAGTTGTGACTTGAACTCGGCTCCTGTCATAGTTAGGGTTTCTATTGCTGTGCTAAACACCATGACCAAAAGCAACTTGGGAAGGAACGAAGTGATTTGGCTTACAAGTTCCAATCACAGACCATTATGAAGTCAGGGCAGGAAGTGAAGCAGAATCCTTAGAGGAATGATGCTTGCTGGCTTGCTCCCTGGTTTATTTGAATTGCTCTCATGTATTTCCCAGGACTGCCTGTCCAGAGATGGCACCATGCACAGTGAGGGTTTCTTTCAACATCAATCATCAGTCAAGAAAATTCCACAGACTTGTCTATAGGCTGATCGGATAAGGTCATATTTTCAGCTGAGCTTCACTCTTCTTAGACAACTCTAGTTTTGTCAAGTCTAAAAACAAAAACAAAAACAAAAACAACTAACCAACACGGGTCCTTCAAAAGAACGGCAAATGCTCTTAACTACTAAGACATCTTTCCTGTCTCTCTGTCAGTTTTTGTAGTTATTCATTAGAACTTTATATGGAAATACTTGTACAGATGGATGAGCCAATAGAATGTCTAAGATTTGCTAAAGCAAACTTAAGGGGAAAAAAAGAAGGTACCATAAAATAACACAAACGTGATATTTGTTGAAGCTGGGTGAGCGGCATATGGAGATCCATTGTAATGTTCTTTGTACAGTTATCAAAAATTTTTTAAAAATTAAAAAAAAACACTTCCATGGCAATTTTCTTTTTAATTAAGCAAGATCCTGCCTTACTTCATTAGTGAGTAATTCAGTCCAAAAGCTACTAAGTAGGGCTAAAAAGAGATGGGAAAGGAGATGGCAGCTCAGACCAGAGTGAGGCCCCATTCTGGTTTAAGCTGTTGTGATATGTATTAATCCTGTCCATTTGAGTGGATTTGGAAAATCCATACACCTTCTATACTCTGGTCACAAAAGCTATAACCCCACAAACTGAATATCATCTTGATGGATTCATTATAGGATGACATAACCGGGGTGGGGGTGAAGAAGAGGAGGCAGAGCCTAACTGGAGGAAGTGGGTCTTTGATGCTTTGCCCTTAGGGGCTATGACTTTCTCTGGCTCCTTCATGTATTCCCTTTCTCTGCTTCTTAGAAATCTAAAATGTGCAGAGCCCCTGACTCCTCTGATGACCACCATCCCTTTCCTGCAACAATGGACTGAAATCCACCTAAAAACCATGAACCAAATAAGTCTTTCCTTCCAATATCAGGAATATCACCACAGTATCACACAATTAACTAATATACAAGACGTATTAGTTGCTTTCTCATAGCTGTGATAAATACCTGACAACAAGCAACTTAAGAAAGACACATCTGGGCTCTCAGTGTGAGGGTACCACCATCCATCATGGCAGGAGCATGGCAGCAGAAGTGGCATGAAGCTACTTGGTCCTGTCTACATCCTAGCATATCAGGAAGCAGGGAAAGAGGAAGCCTGATGTTCATCTGGCTCTCCTTTTCTTTAGTCTGTGATTCCAGCCTATGTGACAGTGCCACCACCCACATCACCGTGCTTCTTCTCCACTCAGACAGTCCTCCCTGGAGACGCCAACACAGACACATTCAAAGGTGTCCTGGTTAGTACCACAAGTTGTTTATTCATTTGGGAAGTAGGTGTGGATGCATACCCTTGAGCACATGATCCTGACTGTGGAGGCCACAGAAAATCCTTGGATTTCAAATTCCATTGCTCTGAAGTTCACCATGTAGCCTAGGCTGGCTGGCCAGTGAGCCTGGGTGATTCACCTATCTCAACCTCCTCTGCACTAAGACTACAAGATTTTTTTTATACCAGTGTGTGGGGAAGTGGACAATGAAAGGTAGCCTGGTCCTCGGTTGAGCTAAGGCTAGAAGCCCCAGAGACCCTGAAAGGATGGTATGATCTTTTCCTGTTCCCGGGTACCAGGCTTCTGTCATGAGCCACAGCCCCCCCCCCCATAGATTTGTAGCCACCAGTCACGTAAGGACATCACCCCAAGCCCCTCCACATGTAGATGAGGAAAAGGACATGACTTGGGTCACATAGGCTCAAGACAGAGATGGCCATTCTAATAAGGTACCTAGAGGCCTGGAGGGCTTTGCCAATAAGCTTTCCTTCCCAGACATTCCTCTCTGCAAAAGGTATTTAATTAATCTCAGGCTCACACTGAGAAGTGGGGTATGGTTTTACACATCTACTTTCCACTATGGCAATAAGTGATTTGGAACCACAGACTGTCCGTTTTCATCAGAATCTGTTGTGGGGAGCCATGGAGAAGGCCTTCGCCTACAGAGCTGAGCCGCTGTCTAATCTCCTGTAGAAGGCCTCTCTGCACTCCCAGTCACAACCGCCACCAAGCCCAAGCCTGCTGCCATCAAGCCAAGGTCAATCACCTGCTGGTCAGCTTTGTCCCACCCCCAACCCCCACCCTGGCCCTGGGTTAGATGAGCCCATGGTTCCCGGATTCTGTTCTCAGCTCTTCCACGACTTTCAGCAGCACTTGGGTGTCCAAGAGCTTGGGAACTCCATGGTCCCAGTCTCTTCCAAGGCTCAGGGACCCCTGGAACCGTGCATCAGACTCTGCTTTCCCACCCCCGAGCAGTATCCTGGGGTCTTACGCGAGTTCGCAACCAGCCAGGAAAGACGCAACAAACCTGAATCTTCTGCGGCAAAAGCTTTATTGCTTACATCTTCAGGAGCAAGAGAGGAAGAGCACGGCAGAGAGAGGCAGAGAGGAAGAGAGAGAGAGGGGCAGAGAGAGAGGCAGAGAGAGGGGCAGAGAGCAGAGGAAGAGAGCAGAGGAAAAGACGAAGAGGAAGAGACTAAGAGACGAAGAGGAAGAAGAGGGGGAGTGCCAGAACCCTGTCCCTTTTAAGGAGAATTATCCTCTGCCTAGGACGTGTCACTCCCTGATTGGCTGCAGCCCATCGGCCAAGTTGTCATCACGAGAAAGGCAGAGCACATGGCGGGAAAACTGCCCCTGCACATGTGCAGATTATTTACTACTTAGAACACAGCTGTCAGCGCCATCTTGTAATGGCAAATGTGAGTGCGGCTCCCCACATCGGGGCTTCCCTACAGCTCAGCACCCGCCACAACAGCGTGGGGTAAGTGCAGTCAAACTCCCCAAGTCCCACCTCATCAAGCTGTGGAGCCCTGTGGCAGAGTGGATGCGGAAACCCAACCCTACACCAATTTTGGAGATCAAACTCAAGTCCTCGTCTTTCACAGCAAGCATGTTGCTGAGTGAGCTATGCTAACATCACACACACACACACACACACACATACGCACACCTTAATCCAACAAATTAATTACCACACCAGTCACATCATTTGATAACTGAGTCCAATTGCAGGTTGTGTGAAGATAATTCTAAGTAGGATTAATTAATCAAATAAGTAAGTATACTAAAGATATTAGAATAATTTACTCTATTGGAAGTGGTAAATATTGAAAGCATTTACAATGCATCCTGTAGTATTAGACTGAGAGTTGAGATGTCAGTGTAAACCAAGGTCTCATTATCTATAGCTCCCTACAGAAACTGGTATCCAGATATGCTATATTGGGAAACCAAATAGAGTAGGCACCTCCATCAGATTTCTAGTATGTTAGTTTGTAAAGGCACATTCTTGATTAATGAGTGATGTAGGAAGGCCTGTACCACTACAGCCAGTATCATCCTGAGGTGGTGGCCCTGGGTTGTATAAAAATACAAGCCAAGGGAGTCATGAGGAACAAGCCAGTCAGCAGTGTCCCTCCATGGTCTCTGCTCTAGTTTCTGACACTGGGTTCCTGACTTCACTTCCCAAGATACTATTTGTTATATTTTTATCACAGCGTAGGAAGTAAAGTAAGACACCAGATACAAAAGGCATATGCCATGAACAGACACACACGCACGCACGCACGCACACACGCACGCACACTGAAAACAGGAGTCTTCCAGGGACAAGACGTTCAGAAGCTAACGTATCCAGGAGTGATTAGGATCCATATATCTCAGTCCTTCCCTACTCTTAACTCTCTTGCTCTTCCTAAACCAAGAAGAAAGGCATCCTCGAGGCTTGAGTCTGTGAGTCTGTATCTCTTCCAAATGTGCTGTCTCTGGAGCTGTGGAGAGATTGTTCACTGCGCATGTGCTGTTCTACCTGAAGACCTGAGTTAGATTACCAGTACCCACATCAGGCAGTCATAACCACCTGTAACTTGAGCTCCAAATAATCCAACACCCCTGAATTCCGCAGGCATCTGCATGGAAGTATTTACTCATACCTACACAAAGACACATAATTTATTTAAAAATAAAATCCTTCTAAAGAATATCCTGGTTTTTTTTTTCACCCACCCCTTAAAGGAAATCATCTATTACAATGAGAATTTACTGGCCCCCATCTGTTGAGTGTAACTTTAAAATCATGCTACCAGGGTGCTCAGCCCACGCTCTGACCTCTCTCTCAGTTCCCTTTGCTCCATCCAGCTTAGCCCAGGATCTATCTCCACCATCCCCCAACCCGTAAAGCCTGGAGGGAGCTGCTGTCTGCGCTCCATAGGCTCTCTCGCCTTCTCTTTTGTTCCTCCCAGCTAGCTTTGCCAAACTGCCAGCTACCATCCTGGCTTCTCTTTCTCTGCCCACCTTTGTTCCACAGATGAAAATACTTAGACAGCTTTATTATTTTAGAACTTGCCAGATAATATAATCGTTGGACACAGAATCTCTTGCCCTAACCTTATCAGCTAGGCTACAGCAGCTAGCCTCTGCTAGTGGCGGAGGCAATCAGTTCTAGTTTCCCCAAGATCTTACATAGTTATATGGTGATTCTTCTTTCAAAGTCTGGCAGAAAAAGCTCCTTCTCTTTCCTCAAGTCTCTCTTTCTTCCTAGGACCTGGAAGTCCCACTTACACCACTTGCCCAGCAATTGGCACCTGCCTTCTTTATCGACCAAGTCAAAAATAAATAAATAATTTAAAAAATAAATTAAGAAACCAGACCTCACTATCAGCACCTCCCCCTACAATTTACAAAAGACCTTAACAGGGGAGCAGGGAGGAGCATAACAGAAGCTGGTTATAAAAACTCTAAGAACAATGTGTCTATTTCAGAAAGGAAAAAAAAAAAAGGAAAATTAGTTACAGTTGCAGCGCTTGGGAAGGACAAGTAGGAAAATCAGGAGTTCACCCTCATCCATGTTGCAGAGATTCCATACAGCCTGGGCTACAGGAATCTCTGTCTCAAACAAAACAACACAAAACAAATTTCTCTAGGACAATCTTCACATTCTCATCCAGTAAGTTAGGTAAGATGGCCTTAACCCTACTTGCAAAGCAGTAGATGCTGCACAGAGAGACTGATGGTTGCTCGAAGTCATGCGGATGAGCCAGAATGCAAATGTGTTTTCTGCATGGTTTTAACCACTGTACAGACATAATCCCCATTTGATGTTTAGCAACCTCAGGTACTAAACACTACTCCATATCAACTCTTTCTCATTTTTGCAAATGATTCTCATTAGTAAATGTGTTAATTGAAGAAAAGTAAAATATTGCCTTTATAGTGTTTTGTGTGCAAAGATCATTAAATATAATCTAGAAAAGCAGACTAAAGCAATTTGGAAGGGAACTTAATCCCAGCTTACCCTTGCTGTTAATTTGTTCTTTAATTTGCTTGTTAGGAATTTCTTAATGAATACATACTGGGATAAACTGATATTAAGTGCCTGTTGATTCAACACTGTAATACCACAAGCACAATCTGTCAATATTACCCTGAATTATATCACAAGTCAATCAGATGAACGTGTAGGACACTTTACAAAATGGTCACACAGGACTCTTCAACGTTATGACAGAAAAAAAGTTTAGTCTTATTTTTTGGATTGCTATAACTAAATACTTTACACTGAATGGTTTATAGACAACAGCAATATACTCCTTTTGGTTCTGGAACCTGAGAAGCCACAAGTGAGGGCACCATCTAGCTATGGAAGGAGCAAGGCAGCTCTCTGAAACTTCTTTTAAATCAACACTGATTCCAGCCATGAAGGCTAAGCCCTCATGCTAATAACTTCCAAAAGGCCCCACCTCCTAACACCAATACATTGGTGATAAGACTTCAACATGTAAATTTGAAAGAACAAATAATCGGGCCATAAACAGAAGTACAGGCAGAGAAACTGTTATAGACTTATTTTATGTTCATAGGTTTTTGGCAAATGTATACTTGTGTACCAAGTGCAAAGCTGATGCCCACAGAGGTCAGGAAGAGGCACTGGGATCACTGGAATGGGAGCACAGAGCACTGTGAGGCACCACGTAAGTGCTGGGAACTGAACCCAGTTATCTGGTAGAATAACCAGTGCTTTTAAACACTGAACCACTCTCCAGCCCCCGAGTCTAGATTTTTAAAATATTTTTTTCAAATGAAAGATATTATTAGGACATTATGTTCTGTCCCATCTTATTGTTTAGGAGTCCTAGTGTCAGAGCCGAGTGTGGTAACACGTTTATAATCCAAACAGTTGAGAGGTAGAGGTTGGAGGATCAGGAATTCAAGGTCAGCATTGGCTACCTAGAGAATGTGAAGTCAGTCTGGATTACCTGAGACTTTAGACATCTCAACAACAACAACAACAACAACAACAACAACAACAACAACAAAGCAAAACCAGAGGGCTGAAGAAATGGCTCAGCAGTTAAGAGTACTTGATGCTCTTCTGAAAAACCTGAGTTTGGCTCCCAGCACCCACATCAGGCAAGTTGCAACTACCTGTAACTGCAGTTATTGGGACTCCAACATCCTCTTCTGTATATACAAATGGTATGTACTCACACAGATACATATAAATCACTAAAATCCTTTTTAAAAGACAAACAAACAAGAAAACAGGCACAGCTTCAGCAAAACATCATTTCTAAATTCTGACTTACCTTATTTTGGGAGTTTTTCAGATGAGCCCTGCCTGCTACATTGTAGTGCCTGCTTCCATTTTTCAGATTAGGGAACTATTATTTTACGTGAAAGTTTGCTGTTTTAAATTATGGGGTGTAGCCGGGCAATGGTGCACACCTTTAATCCCAGCACTTGGGAGGCAGAGGCAGGCAGATATCTGAGTATGCGGCCAGCCTGATCTACAGAGTGAGTTCCAGAAAAGCCAGGGCTACGCAGAGAAACCCTGTTTCGAAAAAACAAATAAACAAAAACAAAAAAGTTATGGGATGTAAAGTACCTTCAGAAGGTAACTGCAAGTGGCGGATTTCTGAAGAAATGTCCTTAAAGAGAAACCTTGTAAACTAGTGAATCTATGTTTCTGGAGCAGAAGTCTGCGAACATAATGCTCTGGAATTCAC
This sequence comes from Mus musculus, assembly GCF_000001635.26. Lineage (NCBI taxonomy): Eukaryota > Metazoa > Chordata > Mammalia > Rodentia > Muridae > Mus > Mus musculus. The sequence goes on along the minus strand of NC_000079.6, from coordinate 21,470,018 downwards.
TTAGCTCAGAAACTTAAACTCAAACTTTAGTTCCAGAAGTAATTTAGGTTTTGCTTCCAATAGAGAGGAACAGGATTGTTTGCTAAGTCGCCAGCAACTGAACCTTTGGCAAGGCATACTCTAAGCAGTTACCCAACACTCTTTGATGCAGAATCTCATGATTACTTGGGTTTTCTTAGTTGCTGGGACTGCAGATCTGCAGCAGCACCAGGCAGCTGTCAAGTCCCATCGAGGCAGGTAGTTGGAGTAAAGGCAATAGGAATCCTTCACTAACTCAGCAGAAAAGATGGAGACAGGAATGGAAAAGGAATGGTGAGCCATGCGGTGGTAAACATATGACTCTAAGAAAAGATCTAACAAAAATCTAAAGGAAGAGATGTCTGTGTTCCATAGTTCTACTCCACTGGGCAAAACTGAAAGACGCAACCCAAATTTAGATTAAAATCAATAAATTTATTCTTACTGATAGTAAGATGGACTCAATCTTATGACCAAATTGGGAAACATAGAGGGCAATGGGAAGCATAAAGGTGGACATTACAATTATCTCCCTTATATGAAATCCGCAGCTGTGTGGGAAATTTGCTTTGCTCCCTTACACAGAGATAGAGAAAACGGCTCGTCCCTTTTCCCACAGGGAAAGAGGGTTACAAAAGCCAATTATCTCGTATCAGGCGCCCCATTCTTTCGTTCTTATCTCGCAGCAGTAGCTTCATTCTGTGGAGGATGCAGGCTGCTAGGAACTCATGCGAATCAACAGCTATTTTAAGCGATGCCTGGTCCAGAGTTAAGTTTTCTTATCCATCACAGTTCTGCTTATGAAAACCTTTAATCTTGGTGCTTGAGTGGTGCCTAGCAAGTTCCAAGCCAGCATATGCACCACTTAAAAATAAGCAAATAGAAACTTTATATGCCCCAGTACAGGGGAATGCCAAGAAGCGGGAGTGGGTGGGTAGGGGAGCAGGGCGGGGGGAGGGTATAGGGAACTTTCGGGATAGCATTTGAAATTTGAAATGTATATAACGAAAATATTAAAAAAAAAAAAAAAAAAAAAAAAAAAAAAAAAGCAAAGCAAATAGCCTTAAGGTGGTGGCCAGCACTTTTAATCCCAGTACCCGGGATGCAGAGGCCTGTGAATCTCTTGAGTTCCAAGCCAGCGTGGTCTACAGAGGGAGTTTCAGGACAGACAGCCAGGACTACACAGAGAAAACCTGTATCGAAAAAATAAAAAGCACAGCAATACAGACAGACAGCAGGACTCATTAATGATAATTCCTTTTGTTTCCCCTGGGGCTCAAGGTGGGGAATGTAAATAGTGAGAAGTGAAGTGACTGTCCACGCCCCAGAGGTTGAAGAGGGCTCTTGCGCAGGCTCTGGGCTGCTTCCCGCTTCCATCGGAGGCTCAGCGCCACGGTTCGGACTAGGGCTGCACCGGGCTACGCCCCGGAATTGACCCGCCTACAGCCCGCCCGTCTCTAGTGCGCCTGCGCTGTGTGCGGGTTGTGCGGGAGCTGCGTGCTCTCTGTGTTGTGACTTCTGGAATAACCGCCACCGCGGTGGTTGATTGAAGGCGGACCATGTCGCCTGTATCCCGATCTCGCCCTAATGAGGACACTCTGGGCTCTCAGAAACGACGACGTTTCTCGGAGAGCCCACCGTCGGCGTTACAGACTAGCCGATCACCTCGGGGAGGCGGTTTCGGCTCTCTCCTCAGCGGTCCTGAGGGGCTCCAGCCTCCGCGGGGTGCTCAGGGCGTCCGGCCACTGCATCCCATCAGCCGCCCCAGGTCTGGAGAACGACCGCTACCGCTGGGGATCCGTACGCTTGCCTGCTCTTCCTCTCCCATCTGTGGTGGATACCGTTACCACCACAACTATGCGGGAGATCCTTCGTGGGCTGAGGACCAGGAGAAGGAAAAGGAGGAGAGTTATAGGCAAAGGAGGCTGAAGGAAAGAGAGAGGATTGGAGAGCTGGGAGCGCCTGAGGTATGGGGACTGTCACCCAAGATTCCTGAGCCAGATTCTGATGAACATACACCAGCTGAAGATGAGGTGAAGAATCAGAAGAGTAGCAGTTCAGATTTCACCAATGAAGAAAAAAGGACAAAGACCAGTCATTCAACAAAGAAAAAAAGAAAGAAAAAGCCTTCCAAAAGGAAGCATAAAAAATATTATGACAGCAGTTCAGACTGTCATTCTAGCTCTGATAGTGATAAAAAGAAAGTTAAAACCAAGAAGAAAGAGAAGAAAAAGAAACATCGGGCAAAACAGCTCAAGAAGAAGAGGACTAAAAAAGAATACAATGACATAAGCTGCAAAGCTTCAGAAAGGGACTTGCCAGAAGATGCGTGGATGGAACAGTCGATGAGTGCAGAGAGCATGGATTTAATAGGCCCAGAAGCACCTGTGATACACACCTCTCAAGATGAGAAACCTTTGAATTATGGCCATGCTCTGCTTCCTGGTGAAGGTGCAGCAATGGCTGAATATGTAAAAGCCGGGAAGCGTATCCCACGAAGAGGTGAAATTGGGTTGACAAGTGAAGAGATTGCCTCATTTGAATGTTCAGGTTACGTCATGAGTGGTAGCAGGCATCGCCGAATGGAGGCTGTAAGACTGCGTAAAGAGAACCAGATTTACAGTGCTGATGAGAAACGAGCCCTTGCATCCTTTAACCAAGAAGAGAGGCGGAAGAGAGAAAATAAGATCCTAGCCAGCTTTCGAGAAATGGTGTACAGAAAGACAAAAGGGAAAGATGACAAGTGACAACCTGTTTGTTTCACTGTGGGACGTTTAACAACAAAGGCTTTGTATGGCCAAAGTAATAGTAAATGGTTTTACCATTTACCAGTGCTATTGTACCTACTGTGTTAGTAAAAAGCACTTTTTGAGATGTCATTAAAATTTTTTACAAACATTGCAGAAAAATGACTAAAAAGTTGAATGTCACTTCAGTCCATGATTTACCTCCCTAAAAAAAAAAAAAGTCTCTGTATCCTTCCATGGTTTTTGTGCATATACAAGTTTGTATTTTGCAAAATAGAAGTTAGTACTACTAAACTGAAAAGTGCCTAGTCCCCCATCTGCTACGGTGATTTCCCCCTAACCCCGTCAGGAGGATTTTAATTTTTGGAGTCATTTGTCCCCGGACAAAAAGAACGTAAGAGCAATGCCCAAGAAGCTGAACGTTTTGGAACTATTTGGATCCAGTGGGCAGTGTTCTTCTGACTGTAGTTAGCAGACTTGTTTAAGGAGATGGAATTTTGTAACTGGAAAGTCTGGGAAACTGTTTCTAGCAGGATGTTAATACACCTTGAACTTTTTCCCACCATCCTTTTCTATGGCTCTGTTTTCTTTAAAGTGGTTTCCCTTTTAAAACAAAAGAGCTGCCAAATCTCTTGAAAGAACATTTCTTTTTGAAGGGACTGGGCATTTTCCACTTTGAACCAATGCTGTTTCTTCATAAGATGAAAGTAGCACCAAATGCTGTATGTTGTAAAAGTGAGATAGGAGTGCTCTTCATCCGACCCTGGGCCACACTCTCCTCTGTTCCTACTTAGTACCAATGGGGCGATCACTGGCTTGACCCAAATGGTATGCATATATGCAAATGCCAATGGTATACAAGTCTAGTGCTAACAATATTCTGGTAATCTGTTAATATATACTATTCTTGAAATTACTGATATAATAGAACTTTTATAACCACTTTCTGGAAGAGATGAGTTCATTTTGAACATCAGAACCTAGTTTAGTCTGAAAATAGATATAAAAATATGTATATTGTGTTTATCTGCAATCATTAAGAGGTTGAGGTATTTCCTCCTAGAAGCAATATTGAGAATAGTTTCTTCTCTGCCTATATTACTGGAAGTTACTGAAAGCTTTATCCACCACTAACTTAAGGCAATCATACTGAAGTGGGTTTACAGTAGTTTACTTAGGGGGTCATTCACTTTCAGATTTTTATGCATGTTTCTTTCATGTGTCTTCACTGAGTCCTAGTGAAGTATTTATTGTCACTATATCAGAGAAGGATTTTTAAAACAAAATTCTCTGAGAAGCACTGGATTTTCTGAAAGTTCTTCATTAACCACAGTGACCCACCCTGGTAGAGGAGCGAAGAGCTCGTTGGCAGGCAGCCTTGCCCAGTTTCTGAAGCACCAAGTCCATCTTTTCCAATCATGTCTCAACTTCAAGCAGACTATAATAAACATCTCTCAAAGACTGCTCTGCAAATTATCTATTCCCACCACCTCAATACCATCTTATGTTTTCCACTTGTTTCACCACAGTGAGAAAAGTGGTTCCTGGGTAGTTCCTCAAGAGCACCTGCTCTCAGCTACCAGCACCCAGTAGGCCCTCTATAGGCTGTATAGTCCAAGCTCCTCACCACAGTGCCTTATTTGTAGGTCTTCCAAGGTCACTGCCAGAAAGAATATTTCTGACTTGGTATCCTAAACAAATTTTCACTTTAAAATAAATGCCGTTGCCTGGTGAACAGAATAGCTGGCTCATGAGCACAGCAGGGATGGTCAATGTGGATGCTACATAGACAGGTGTGGCTATCGGAAAATGTTAGGCAGAGAAGATAGACAACCAACAAATGCCTGCTGCGGTTTTGAATTTTAAAATGTGTGTGTTTATGACACGTTTGTAAAGAAAAACTTGGCTTTATGGGATGAATCCTGTTTGAAATGGACACAGGGTTTATCCATAAATCAAGAGGGAAAGCAGAAGATCCAGTGTGCTTAAGTCTTCCGAAGGGTAGATTAGAGCCACCTAGAAATAAAAACACATGTAAAGGTGTAGGGGACAAGATGGTTGCAGAGCATGGAAATCTCACCTCCAAGGAAGACCTCATATTGAGCTGCACGTAAGAGCTGAGATAAAAGGACACCTGCATTGAGTGTATAACTTGCTTTAGGTCTCCCCAAGGGCAGCTGAGGAAAACTGGTGGAAGCTGAGCTTCTACGTCAGCACATTCCATTTTTTAGAAACTATACCTCACTATATAGAGTGGTAGACACTTTATTTTTTTCAGTTAACAGTACATCTTGGAAATGTTTCTGTTGGTATAATATAAACCTAATTTTGACATGTTTTTATTGTTTCCATTGTATTGAAGTGTTACTGGATATAATGACTTAATGTCATTAGAAATGAACTCAAACCAAAGAGATGTGTTGATTCTTGAGATGGGGATAAAGAGCAGCCCTGGTGGAGAGACAGCAGGCTGGTGGCCCAGGAAAGAGCAAGGACTGTGGAGACTTTTTCACTCCGTTTCATCAGTTGTGAGCACCAGCCTTGAAACAGATCTTCTCTGTTTAAATATTTATTGAATAAAGGGGAAAGCAGTGTTTTGAATATTGTAAATAAGTGGATAAATCTGTAAGTGGCCCTTAGCCACTGCCACCATAGAATGTATGATCTACTGTGGTCAAACTTGAAAAGGGTTAAATAATTACAAGTTGCAGCACACTGTGAGGGGAAAAGGCTATAAGTCTAAGAAATTGGCTTTTCTGGAACAGTTATTAGTGAAAAGCTTAAAGTCACATGTAAAACCCACGCTTTGGTTTGAGTAGGCACTACCGCGGTCTTTTATAATTCACTGGGTCACAGACCAACATTACCAACATTTTAATTTTTCAAAATGCTTTATGTCTTTGCTTTTATGGTCGATGAAAGTGGCTTTTTATTTTCCCTTTTCAAGAGCAAGGCATCTTTTTCACTATTTCTGATCTTGTAGTTATTTAATGTGAAGTGTTCATACTTGTTTTATTTGAGGAATGTTGTTCTTATTATCATAAAAACTCTTCAAGTAATAAAAAGTTAACTTCTTATTAACTGTTTTTGCAAACATTTCTTTTCCTTTTGCTTGGTTTTCTGATCTTAATCTTTCTCATTTGAGAAAAGGGGCTGTGATGGTTTTTGTATATGCTTGGCCCAGGGAATGGCATGATTTGGAGGTATGACCTTGTTGGAATAGCTGTGGCTTTGTTGGAGTAGATATGTCACCGTGGGTGTGGGCTTTAATGCCCTAGTCCTAGCTGCCTGGAAGTCAGTATTCTGCTAGCAGCCTTCAGCTGAAGATGTAGAACTCTCAGCTTCTTCTGCACTATGCCTGCCTGGATGCCACCATGTTCCTGCCTTGATGATAATGGTGACTTGATGACTGAACCTCTAACCCTGTAAGCCAGCCGGAACTAGCCAGGATTCTCTGGAGTCACAGAACTTATAGGTAGTCTCTATATAGTAAGGGAATTGTTGATGACTTACAGTCTATAATCCAACTCCCGACAATGGTCAGCAGCAGCTATGAATGGAAGTCCAAGGACCTACCAGTTGCTCAGTCCCACAGGGCAAGCAAGTGAAGAAAAGAGAGAATCTTCCTTCTTCCAATGTCCTTATGTAGGTCTCCAGCAGGTGTATCCCAGATTAAAGGTGTGTCTCACCAAGCCTTTAATCCCAAATGACCTTGAACTCAGAGATCTCCCTGTCTTAATCTTCTGGGATTCATAGCCACTATACCTCAAGATCTCCATGCCAAGATCCAAGTCAGAAATTTGTATCTCCCAGCCTCCAGATTAGGATCACTGGTGAGCCTTCCAATTCTGTATTGTACTTCATTCCAGATATAGTCCAGTTGACAACCAGGAATAGCCACTGCACAGCCCCAATTAAATATTGTTCTTATAAGAGTTGCGTTGGTCATGGTATCTGTTCACAGCAGTAAAACCCTAGCTGAGACAGGGGCCATCTGAGTAACTCCAGCTTCTTTGTGTGCACAGTGGTTCTCTTGTATAGTTCACTCACCATGGGATGCTGCCATCAAAGAGCAAGCTAGATGGTACATCTGCCTTAAAAGAAATGTGTAATTTGATTGTATATCCCATTTCCTTCAGGAGGCTATGATATAAACAGACAACAACTTTTTATTTGAAGTGATTTTTCAGGGAATTGTGTAACTCTAGGTTGTAGAATAAAAAGACAATTTCTAACATTTGAAGAAATCAATAGAATCGTGTGTAGACCCATCTCTACATACACACATGCACACACACTCCTTCCCACCCCAAGGCAGGATTTTATTATATAGCCCAGGCTTACCTTGAGTCTTTAACTCACTCTGTAGCCCAGGATAGCCTCCACCTCAGGGGTTTTCTGGGATAATACATGTGGACCGTATGTTTGACTTTAAAATCAGGTTAGTAGTAAACTCCACTTGTAGTCTCCCCTCCCCCAGCCTGAAACCTGCTTGCTCAGGGGTGGAGCTTGCCGCTCAATTGTTCTGCCACGCCCACTGCTGGAGCTTGCTGCTTTCTTGTTCCGAAGCCATCACGTGGTTACCCTGCTACTGGACTCCAAGATTATTTGGCGGGAATTGGGTCCCCTTCCCCTGCTTCATAACTGCGTGCAGAATAGTAAAATTGAGCTTTGATCAGAATGACTGTCTTAGCTGCATCTTTTTCTCGCCCGCCTAGCCCTTCTTCTCTTCCAGGTTTCCAAAATGCCTTTCCAGGCTAGAATCCAGGCCTGTGATCTACTGGCTGGACACAACATCCACTGATACAGGAAGTTGATCAACTCTCCAGAATTAAACAGAGTTTAATCGGTGTGGAGAAAGTTAATTGGTGTTGCTAATTAACTTATAGTTGTTCATTTTTCAGCATAATTTTCTTATTGACCATTATGTATGAGTTTACAAAAACACAGTACTTCATAAAATATGAAAATCTCACATAAGAGGGTCCTAAAATAAGTAATTTTGTGATATATGTGTGTATCTGTTTGTGTGTGTTTGGTTTGGGCATTTTTTAAGGCAGAGGTTTCTCTGTGTGTCCCTGGCTATCCTGGAACTCACTCTATAGAACAGGCTGAACTTGAACTTAGAGATCTATCTCCCTCTGCCTCCTAAGTGTAGGCACTAAAAGCATGTGCCACCACCACCTAACTTCCTTCCTTCCTTTTCTTTCTTTCTTCCTTCCTTTTCTTTCTTTCTTTCTTTCTCTTTCTTTCTTTCTTTCTTTCTTTCTTTCTTTCTTTCTTTCTTTCTTTCTTTCTTCCTTATCTCTAGCATTGTGCTGTAGACATGGCTCTGTGATTAAGGATCCTATCTGTTCTTTCAGAGGGTCTGGAGTTAGTTCCCAACACTCACATGGATGCTCACAGCTGCCTGTCCTCCCAGTTATGGAGATCCAATAACATCTTCTGTCCCTCAGGCACCAGACACAAACATGGTGCACACATACATTCAGAAAAACACACAAAAATATATATTCTTAAGTATTTGTGTCACAAAGAAAGGTATTTCTGATCCTTAACTATTAACAGCTTGGTAAGAATTGGACCTGGTAGTACACACTTGAAAGCAAAGGGGCACAACTTCTGGAAAAAAAAAAAAAAAGATTTGGCAAACCTCCTTTTATGTTTTTTTTACATTTCTTTATTTATTTTCTATGTGCATATTAGTTTTTATTTTGTGTTTTGATTTTCCTTCCAAAAGTGCATTTCAGGTATTAAATTCAGTTCTATCAGGCTGGGCAACAAGTGCCTTTATCCCCTGAGCCACCTTGCTGGTCTGGATTTGGCAAAATTCTTATCTTAGGCCTGTGGCAGGAGACATTGAAAGACAGCCCGCTTTTCCAAACTTATCCCTGCTCCTCTCCCTCCAAAAAGAAGTTCCAAAGGCTGCTGGCCCCCACCATCACAGAACAGTCACAGCAACCTACACCTCAGCACCAATTCTCTGTCTTTAGTTAGATTTGCATGGCTGTGACAAAATGCAGAAGACACCTTACAGTAGGAAAGCTGCATTCAGGCTTACTTTCAGAGACTTTTGGCTGTGACAGGCAAGGGCTTGCCTGCTCTTGAGGAAATACTAGGACATCAGCTTGTTTTTATTTCATGGCTACTATGAAGTAAAAACAAGCTGATGTCCTAGTATTTCCTCAAGAACAGGCAAGCCCTTGGTGACCTGGGTTTCTTCCATTAGGCCCTGCATGAAAGTTTTAACATAGTATCCCAGGTCTCTCAGAGACCAGTCCGTGCAGGAGCACACGGGGGTGGGGGTGGGGGGTGCACAGAAGCAACAGAGCTTCTTGCACAGGGTCCCTTTGGGCCTTCATCATCAGCCAGGAGGCAGAGCTGAGCTCCAGACCTCTGTGCACTTGCCTGCAGAGAGTGATCTGACCACTGGGACTCAAGAGAGCGTTGGATACCCAGGAGTGCTGACAGAGGCTAACAGAATCACAGGAGGAACAAGCTCTAGCCAGAGACAGAACATATAACACCAGAGATTACCAGATGGTAAAAGGCAAACATAAGAATCTTACTAACAAAAACCAAGACCACTCAGCATCAACAGAACCTAGTACTCCCACCACAGCAAGTCCTGCATACCCCAACACACGCTAAAAGCAAGATTCAGATATAAAATCATATCTCATGATGCTGGTAGAGGATTTTAAGAAGGGCATTAATAACTCACTTAAAGAAATACAGGATAACACTGCTAAACAGGTAGAAGTCCTTAAAGAGGAAGCATTAAAAAAAATCCCTTAAAGAATTACAGGAAAACACTGCTAAACAGGTAGAAGTTCTTAAAGAGGAAACACAAAAATCCCTTAAAGAATTACAGGAAAACACAACCAAATAGGTGATGGAATTGAACAAAACCATCCATGATCTAAAAATGAAAGTAGAAACAATAAAGAAAAGCCAAAGGGAGAGAACTCTGGAGATAGAAACCCTAGGAAAGAAATCAGGAACCATAGATGCGAGCATCAGCAACAGAATACAAGAGATAGAAGAGAGAATCTCAGGTGCAGAGGATTCCATAGAAAACATGGACACAACAATCAAAGAAAATGCAAAAAAATCCTAACTCAAAACATCCAGGAAATCCAGGACACAATGAGAAGACAAAACCTATGGATAATAGGAATAGATGAGAATGAAGATTTTCAACTTAAAGGACCAGTAAATATCTTCAACAAAATTATAGAAGAAAACTTCCCAAACCTAAAGAAAGAGATGCCCATGAACATATAAGAAGCCTACAGAACTCCAAATAGACTGAACCAGAAAAGAAATTCCTCCTGACACATAATAATCAGAACAATAAATGCACTAAATAAGGATAGAATATTAAAAGCAATAAGAGAAAAAGGTCAAGTAACATATAAAGGCAGACCTATCAGAATTACACCAGACTTCTCACCAGAGACTATGAAAGCCAGAAGATCCTGGACAGATGTTATACAGACCCTAAAAGAACACAAATGCCATACCCAGCAAAACTCTTAATTATGAAAGATGGAGAAACCAAAGTATTCCATGATAAATCCAAATTCACACACTATCTTTCCACGAATCCAGCCCTTCACAGGATAATAAAGGGAAAACTCCAACACAAGGACAGAAATTATGCCCTAGATAAAGCAAGAAAGTAATCTTCCAACAAACCTAAAAACTACCTCAGGGTGAAAGGCTGGAAAACAATTTTCCAAGCAAATGGTCCGAAGAAACAAGCTGGAGTAGCCATTCTAATATCAAATAAAATTGACTTCCAACCCAAAGTTATCAAAAAAGAAAAGGAGGGGCACTTCATATTCTTCAAAGGTAAAATCTACAAAGATGAACTCTCAATTCTGAATATCTATGCTACAAATACAAGGGCAGCCACATTCATTAAAGAAACTTTAGTAAAGCTCAAAGCACACATTGCACCTCACACAATAATAGTGGGATACTTCAACACCCACTCTCTCAATGGACAGAAACCAAAGACACACTGAAACTAAAAGAAGTTATGAAACAAATGGATTTAACAGATATCCACAGAACATTTTATCCTAAAGCAAAAGGATATACCTTCTCAGCACCTCATGGTACCCTTTCCAAAATTGACTATATAATTGGTCATTAGCCCAGAAACTTAGAATACCCAAGATACAACTTGCAAAACACATGAAACTCAAGAAGAAGGATGACCAAAGTTTGGATAGTTCATTCTTTCTTTGAACAGGGAACAAAAAATACCCATGGAAGGAGTTAGAGAGACAAAGTTTGGAGCTGAGATGGAAGGAAGGACCATCCAGAGACTGCTCCACCCGGGAATCCTTCTCATAAACAACCACCAAACGCAGACACTATTGCATATGCCAACAAGATTTTGCTGAAAGGATCCTGATACAGCTGTCTCTTGTGAGGCTATGCCAGTGCCTGGCAAATACAGAAGTGGATGCTCACAGTCATCTATAGGATGGAACACAGGGCCCCCAATGGAGGAGCTAGAAAAAGTATCCAAGGAGCTAAAGGGGTCTGCAACCCTATAGGAAGAATATGAACTAACCAGTACCCACCAGAGCTTGTGTCTCTAGTTGCATATGTAGCAGAGGATGGCCTGGTCGGCCATCAATGAGAGGAGAGGCCCATGGTCTTGCAAAAATTATATGCTCCAGTACAGGGGAATGCCAGGGCCAGGAAGCAGGAGTGGGTGGGTTAGGGAACAGGGTGTGGGGGGGGAGGATATAGGGGTTTTGGGGGGAGGAAACTAGGAAAGGGGATAGCATTTAAAATGTAAATGAAGAACGTATCTAATAAAAAAATAATATGAAAAAAAAGAATGTTTTAACACAAACCAACAGCAATGCAGGCTGGATATAAAGCGTTCAAAATGTGAGTCTTTGGAGAACAAAATACAATCCCCTGCATAGTCTAACAATTTCAGCTAGATTTTTTTTCTTTTTCTTTTATTAGATATTTTCTTTTCTTACATTTCAAATGTTATCCCCTTTCCTGGTCTCCCTCTGGAAACCCCCTCTCTTTATCCCCTCCCCCCTTTCCCAGTTCACCAACCTACCCACTCCCACTTCCCGGCCAAGGCATTCCCCTACACTAGGGCTTTGAGCCTTCACAAGACCAAGGATCTCTACTCCCATTGATAACCGACTAGGCCATCCTCTACTGAATATGTAGCTGGAACCATGAGTCCCACTATGTATACTCTTTGGTTGGTGGTTTTCAGCTAGATTTTTATGAAGCTGCTTGCTTTTAATACTTTACCATTAAGTTTGGGTTGACAATATATTCATTTTTGCTTTATTCTGGAAGTATCCCCCAACTCTTATTTACTACTTCCTCTTTTGATCAGAAATACATACTGGTTTACTAAAATAGTTTTTCAAAATTCAGAGAAATGGGGGCTAGAGAAAACAGTTCAGTTGAACTACTTGCTGCCTAAGCATGCAGACCTAAATTCAACCCTAACAGTGGCATAAAGCAGACATGGTGGTGTACTTTTGAATCCCTGCACTAAGGAGGCAGATCCCTAGAAACAATTACAGACTGAGTTCGAGGTGAACAAGGTGAACAGCTCCTGAGGAACAACATCTGAGGCTGACCTCTTTTCACAATATGCACACACGCATACACACACACACACACACACACACACAGAAAGAGAGAGAGAGAGAGAGAGAGAGAGAGAGAGAGAGAGAGAGAGAGAGAGAGAGGTGACTAAAATGTGACTGTGTTATAGAAGTAGAGAGAAGAACAGAAAACATTACTATAGTCTGGTGGTGTGATTGGCAGTATGGGTTAGTACCTGGGAGATTTTTAGCTTTTTTGAGAATTTTTTCCTGTGGTTCTGAGTTCAGCTTCCTCCCTCAGGGTGTTATTGCACACTGAGCTGGAAAGATAAAAGAAAAGGTGGGGTCTGCAGGATCCTAGTCCAGCAGGGAGTACAGGGGAGCAGAGTTGAAGGCCTTCTTGAGGATTTTAGTGTTACGGCTCTATTAAATGATATTCAATGAAACAGCTCTCTTATATGATCTTATATGATATTCAGTGATTCAGTGAAACAGCTTGTGTACATACACCTTATGTGGTGTCAATCAAGGGCTACATTCATGAACCTTGGAGAGTGATGAGAGGTTCTTAGAGTGAGGCTTAAAGTTCTGGGTGATGTGTTTATAAAAAGGTAAGGAGAGAGGGAATAAGTTCTATGGGTGTGTAGTGAGTTATAGGGGAAGAGAGTAACCGCAGCAGGGCCATGCCAAGGCAAGCATCCCTTCCCCCTGAAGGACCAGCCACATGATGACGGTATAGTATAGAGTTTATGTAGGGCATGGGGAGGTTAGTTAAGAGGGTAGTAGAGGCAGAGAAAAGGAGAGACAGAGAGAGAGACAGAGACAGAGCGAGAGAGAAGTAGAGGCCCGCCATGAGCAAGTGGAGAGAAAAGAGGGAAGGGAATTGGGAAGGGATGGGGGAAGGATGAGGGGACAGAGAGCAAAAAGGGAAGAGCCCAAGAGAGGAAGAGAACAAAAGATCAGGAAAGAGAGGAGGGGGCAAGCAGCCCCTTCTATAGTCAGGCCTATCTGACTATCGCCAAGTAACTGTGGGGTGGTGCCTACGCAGCTGTTGCCAGGTAACTGTGGGGGTGGAGCTTAGACAGAAAGCTAACCCTGTGGATGCCTCCTTTGCACAGAGAAGCATTCCAGGAATACCAGGCGCTTGCTGAGCAGGTTCTTATCTGGAGGGAAGAAGTTGAACCTGGAATTTTCCCAAGGAATATGTGGCATTCCTTGGGTAGAAGATTGCTGGTCGGGCTCCCCAGATCAGACAGAGAAGAGAAGCCAGCCCTTCCACCATCACCACCCCAAGAAAAGGAGCCCTCCATTTCTCACCAAGCTCAGGAAAGCTGTTTGAACATGGTAGACTACAACCTTAGTATCAAGGTGCAACATCTCCACACTGATTCCAAGTCAAATCTTCAAATAGTGGAAAGAGGTAAAAGACTCTGGAAGTTGTCCTCTGACCTCCATATGCATGCTGTGGCTCACATGTGCACACACACATAAAGAAACACTTGTAGAAAACACACATTAAATAAAGTAAAAATTTAAAAATCTCCCTCTAGGTGTAGGACAAGATGAACAGCCACTGGGGTATTACTTGGCCTACACTCCTCTTTCTACCTTTGATATCCTGAGTTAGAAAGACACAGGGCCATCTTACTGGGATGATCCTACAAAGGAAAGCTGATTCCTAAGCTCCATTTCTGTTACATTTTACCTAACTGGGCAGGCATTCAGACCCTGCCTATCTTCTTCACCAGGCTTGAGAAGGTAAAGCCAGAGGAGGAAACAGGGTACCAGGACCCTTTCTCTAGCCACCAGACTCAAAAGCAACTGAAACTCAAATCTGCGTGGGCAGCAACAACTAGAAAGATATTGGAGCTGTATCCTCAACGGCCTTAGAATAGGGTCCCAAATCTAGGACCGCACATAGTTCTGACAGTACAACAAAAATCTAATAAAGACCATGCAAATTCTTGAAACAATTCTATGAGTTGTATCTGAATAATTCTATGAGTTATTTTCTGAAATAGGACTTATCGGTAATATACTCATGTATTGCCAATAATACTACTAATATAGAAGCCCCAGTCTCATACGTGCATTTATATAAGACCTGCAGGCAAATCTTGATATTTTGCTAGTTGTATACTCTGCTCTTCTCAGCCAGTACAGTCTGACGAATCACATTCCCTGGAATTCCTCCGGTTTTTATTACTAGTATTGGAGGATCCTTTCCATCTTTGAATGGCTGGAATCAGACTTAACAGTTTACAACTCTAAATTATACAGATGCTAGGACTTTGCAGGATTGGATGGCCTGAGGATGGGGCTTAGAATGTAGAATTCAATTATCTTTGGAGAGAAGAAGGACCAAGATGTGCCAATTTTCTTTCTAAAGTGTGTGTGTGTACGTGTGTGTGTGTGTTGTTGTTGTTGTTGCTGCTGCTGCTGCACAAGGTCAGAAGAACCCCTGGATGCCCTATAGCTGGAGTTGTAGGATATTATAAGCCGAGAGCCTAACCGCTGTGAACTGGGTTCTCTAGAAGAGCAGCAAGGGCTCTTAACATCTGGACCATCTCTCTGGGTTAAGATTTAAAAGCCCAACTATTGAAAGGTGACATGTTGCAGTAGGATGTCAAAGACTTGCAGGTAACTGGGAACTAGGAGACTTTAAACCATTTACCAGGACTGTTAGCCTGCAGGGCCCAAATCTGTCAGCGGGCTGAGGAATTACTGGGTTTCCTCCTCTAGCCTGGAAAGAAGAGTCTGCTTGGAAAGCAGTGACTAACAGTTAGACAAACGGGGAACAAAAATTTGCAATTCTCAGGCAATTTAACATATTCCTGGGTATGACAGGCTACTGTAGAATTTGGTCCCAATTTTTGACTCTATGGCTAAGCCCCTTTATGAAATTTTGAATGGACCCAGAAATAGTTATGGGTTTGGAACCTTTAAAAGGGGATTTGACATCTGCTCCTACCATGGGAATTTGGGGCTTGCAAAAGTCTTTTCAGTCAACATGGAAAGGATGGAGTCCTAATGTGAGTTCTCACTCAAATGATTGGAGGTGAACCTCAAACTGTGGCCTATTTATCAAAGTAAATGGCTAACAAGGGGGATTATAGGGGAGGGAAGGGTGGTAGGGGACTTTGTGTTAGACACTATAGGAAGGACTTAAACAGATGATTTGTTTGCTCTGAGTTAATCTGCACACAAAACATCTTAAAGCTGTGTTTGTTCTGACATGTTTGTTCTGAGTTAGCTTTACACACCATTGGCTTAGCAGACTGCAAAGCATATAACTGACACCACTATACATTAACCAGACTAAGCTCTGTTGAGTGCCTTCGTTCGAAGTCAAACAAGATAAGCTTAAAATAACAAAGTGAACTTCACTTTTTTTTTTCCACTTTTTTTTTCAGCAGCAGCAGCAGCAACAACAACAATAACATAGAAACTTTAGAAAGAAAATCGGCATATCTTTACCCCACTTCTCTTCAAATATCATTGAATTCTAAATTCTAAACCCTACACTCAGGCAACCAAATAAAGAAGGCACAGATAGGAGTCTTTGGAACTTGGTGGCAAAAGGGTGGGGAATGAAGAATAAACTTGAGCACTAATAATTAACTTTGGTTCTCTAGAATCCAACCTACATGATCATGCCAGCTTTTGCCTAAAGCCCAACCTAAAGATTCAATTGCTGTGTCTGTTTGCTGGTGGCTGTGATTACAGCCCGAGCTTTGTTATTCTAGTGATAGAGATGACATCTCTGTGTGAAAACAGTCAAACGAAATGGTCTGATTTATGTAAATGAAATCTTTCAACTTAGACCCAGTCAGGACACCACCGAGTTGAGTCCTGGTCCTCCCATCGTCCTAGAGCGGAGCCGGAAACTACTGGGCTGGAACGCAGATTTTGAGAGACGTGTGACTGACCCTGCGACCAGGGCGAGGGGGACGTACGGTGATCGGGTTCCAGCGGAGAGAGAACCCGCAAACTTGGGACTCTCGAGCGGAGGGTCTGGTTGATACACAGAAACTCTCCACACCTCGGAGCTGGGAGGACCAGAAGCTGGTGCGTGACGGAAGCTGCGGGGCATGGGAGAGGGAGGGAGCTCAGGACGTAGTTGGTGAGGCGGTTTCCTGCTGTTGCGCAGCTCAAGCTGACTGCAAGCTCCAGCGTATCTCCTACTTCAGCTTTCTGATGGCTGAGATTGCCAGCACTCCTGGGTTCTGTTGCTTTATTTTGTTGTGAGGGATTTTTCCCCCTTTTTTTGTTTGTTGTTGTTTGGTTTTAAGAGCGTTTCGTGAAGCCCGTGTTGGCCTCATCATTTGGCGGCGTATACTCTTAATTTGAACTCCTGTTTATCCTTCTATCTCCGAGCTCTGAGCTCATAAGCTGGAGCTGCCACACATGGCTTCTGCATGTTTAAGTAGTTACCACTGTAAGTAAATAGAATATTTGAGTAGATAATCCGAAATAGATGGGTAGACAGAGGCGGCTTTAAAAGGCATACGTGAGAGAACAGCGAATACAGAGGCCCTAAAGCTGGAGCTTGTCTGTCTTATTTAGGGATTAACGAGGGCACCAGGGTATTTCGAGCGCAGTGAATAAGATTGCCACAGAGGATAAGTAAGTGAACAAAGTGGCCATTTGGTTGTGTGAGGAACTTGGTCTTGGGTGATAGAAGGACATACTCAGACAGGTCTTGTAATTGGACACCCATAATGTGCATAGATTAGAGGATGAGCAGAAATGAAATCAAGAATGGGTTGCAAACCAAAGTTGGGTGCAATTAAAAACCTGCATCTGAGCATAGTGACTAATTTCTATAATCCTAGCACTTGGGAGAATTGCCCATTGTGGGCTAGGGAGTGAGAGCCTTGGGGAAAAGGAAAACTGGCAGGAAATCTGGCAGGAAGTGAAGACTGACTGTTGTAGTTGTGGCCAGGTGGATCCCACAGCTTTTGCTTCTGGATCAGATGTACACACACAAGAGAGAGAAGGAAAAAATAAATTCATAATTCGGGGGTCTGTAGATTTAAAAAAGGACCAAAGGTAAGTTCAGTCCACCGTTGGTGGTTCACGTCTTTAATCCCAGGTTTGGAAGGCAGAAGCAGTCAGATCTCTGAGTTCAAGGCCAACCTGATCTACAGGGCAAATTGTCGGACAAACAGAGCTACACAGAGAAACCCTGTGTGTGTATGGGGGAAGGGGTCTGGAGGGGGGGGGGGCAAAACCAAAAAAAAAAAAAACAAACCCCTGAAGATCAGCTTGGAAACCTGTGTAAAATCATAAATTCTTCAACTCTTCAAGTTTCGTCTGTAGTGTGAGGTCGTTCTTAGTGTGGTGTCTGTGGAGATTGACTAAGCAAGGGACGCACAGGTGGAGCAGCTCTGTTGGCTTGTTGACTGTGACATGAGCTGTGACTAATCAATAAGAAAAAGGTTAAAGGGTTTTCCCTGTAAGAGTGGGATATATAAGGAACCAAGAACAAACAACAGTGGTAAGTTTGGTCATTAAAGCATAAGGAAAATTTAGACCATATTAAATGTTAAACTTGATCTTGATGGTGATGGCAACTCATTGTGTGCAACATGCTTCATTTCCCCCGTAGGAAGATCTCAGGTGCAGTGTGGCAAGTAGTCCGTGTCGGGAAGACCAGCATTTAAAGCAGTGGTTCTCAGCCTTCCTAATGCTGCGGCGCCCCTTTAATACAGGTCCTCGTGTTGTGAGGTCCAACCACAAAATTATTTTCACTGCTATTCTATACCTGTAATTTTGCTGCTGTTATGAATTGTAATATAAATATTTTTGGAGACAGAGCTTTGCCAAGGGGGTCACGACCCACAGATTGAGAACCACTGAGTTGAAGTAAGAGACGTCTGAGTAAGAGAGCATGCCATCAAGAAAATACAAGGGTGGACATGAGGGATATGAAGCCGTAGAATCAGAAGAACTCAAGGTTGCTGGAGAGATGGCTCCGCAGTTAAGAGCACTTTCGGGTCTTCTAGAAGACTCAGATTCAAATCCCAACACCCACTGGAAACTCCAAATTCAAGAGATCTACACCCTCTTCTGGCTCTCTTCAGGCACACATGTGATGCACAGATATATGTGCAGGCAAAACATCCATGCACATTTTTGAAGAGAACTTGATTAATTATATACATACAGTATAAAAGAAAGGGAAGAGAATGCTCAGTCTTCTGCCTTAAATGGCAGGGTCACTGGAGTTCCTTCCAAAGACAGGTTAAACCACCACGGTGTATATGTATATATATCTAATCACATTGTAGAACTGAGTCGCCACTAATTTATGTGATAGGCCTGTATCAGAGTTCTTACGGCCTTTAAAAAGAGATTTGTTTTTTAAATTATTTATGTATGCCCAAGTACGTGCACTTGAGTACAGTTGTCCTTGGAAGCCAGGACGGTCCTCAGATCTCCTGGTGCTGCAGTTACTGGTGTTGTGAGCTGCCCAGCAGGGCTTCAGGGAGCCTCACTGGGATTCTCTGAAAGAGCAGGCTATTTTCTTAGCCACAGAGCCATCCCCTCAGCCCCTTTATTAGGTATATTTAAAGAAATAGGATCAATTTTTTTCTTTTATTGATTTTGGTCAACAGATGTCTAAAGAGATTTATTAAAATGCGAACATGACAGTTGAAAGAAGATTGTTTGGGAAAAGGATCATGGGGGGGCAACTGATCAAAATATATGTGTGTGACGTGTCATGAAATCCATTGTTGTACATAGTTAATAAATGCTAATTTTAAGAAGAATAGGAAAAATGCCAATGATTTATTACAAGGATTGTCTCATGATTATCAAGTCCTAAGATCTTGGGGAGATTTAGCAAGCTAAAAACAAAACAACAGATAATGGCATTATAGTGCAAGTCGAAACCCTGTGTGCCACAGAAGCAGGGTGTTTACTTTAAGTCTGAAGGCAAAGACTTAGGATCCAGGAGAACTGAATTCTCAGTTCTGAGTTGAAGGGAAACCCAAAACCTTAGTGTCTGACTTGAAGGTGCTACAGAGGAAGTCTCACTCATTTGTGAGAGGATGCGTCCTTTTGTTCTCCAACCTTCTGTTGATCTGGCAAGGCCTACTACATTGTGAAGGATAGACTGTTTTACTCTTGTCTACAGTCTGTTAACTTAAATATTAAATCTAAACTCATTTTAACCAAATATTTTCACCCAGGTGTCAGAAGTGACTTATAAACTAACCATCACAGTACTAACCTGATATTTTCTGACCAACAAACATCACATCCTTGGACTTTCTCAAGCCTCTATTAATAGGTCATGCTACTCTGAGCCTCTCACATCCTTGCTACTTGAGAGGTACGAATGGGAGGGTTGTTTCAGCTCAGACATATGAGGCCTCGTTGAGCAACACAGCAAAACCACATCACAAACAAACAAATACTAGTAATGGCTTTTAAATGTAATGATTAGGTTATAAGCTTCCTGGCTCGGCCTCTGGAATGTTGTGATGCAGACCTGAAGGACCCCATCTGCTTTAAATCTTTGCTGTTTTGTTTTTAATGCAAGCATTGGATTTCAAGTGGTTCACTTAGCTGTGTCTCCTTAATCTAGAACAATAACCTCCTAGCATACATCTGCTTTTTTGCTTTGGGGAAATTGGATTCATGCCTGTCATAGATTGTCTGAGTTCTGGATTTCTCAGAAAGTTTCCTCAGGAAATTCATGATAAATAATATTTATTAAAAGTGTTCCATAGGTAATGGGGCCTTGTTGTTGATGCTGCTACACTTGGTCTTTTGGGTACATTTGCAGCTGCCAGGTACCTTTATCTTCTTTTTATTGCTACACAGCAGCTGGTTAGCACTGAGAATGCTCTGTTCTCCCCTCTTCTCACCCCGTGCTTTTAGCATTCGTGTGTGCCTCTCACCTGAATCATTTGAGAGTTTTAAATGGCAGTTTTTCAAATCTATTCCAATTTCTAGTTTAGGTGGCAACCTATGAAAGTTTTCTCATTTTGCTTATATATTCTTAAGAGTAGCTACTTTGGAGAACACAAATGACTAGAAGGAAACAACCCTCAGGAAAGATGACTTGTTGCTGTTGTTATTACTAGCACGGCTGTTTCTGTGACTTGTGTTTTTAGGAGTGTCTCTCAGGATACAGTCAAGAGAAAAGTCTCCAAAACAGAGTGCCTGAAGCAAGGGATGGCACTGGCCTTGGTGAGTGCGTGTTCATCATCTTTCCTTTTTTTTTCTTTTTAACTTCTTTGAGAGTTTTCAACAACATGTTCTGATCATATTCTGTTCCCACACATACCTCTTCCCAGATCCACCCTAGCAAGCGTGCATACTCTTTGGCTCCCCTGAATCTGAAGGAGGAGCTTCAGGTAATGAGAGAACCACTGTTGTTCATGGTGTCAGAGGTCTGGCCTGGGGGGGTCCTAACAGACTAAATTTAGCGACTTGTCGCTCAGTCCAATGAGAGAGACGATTGGTAGTGAAGCAAGATAAGAATCAGTTATTTAGCAAGTCCATGTTGGGAAGAAACAGGAAAACAGTGCCCTGACTCAGAATTAAATGGGGGAAAGGACAAGAGCCGAGGTGAAGGGGAGCAAATAGCAGTCCTTGTCAGTCTGTCTTGGACAGACTGGTCAGTCAGTATTTCGTGCTGGTTCTGTAAAGTCCTGATCCCTCCAGCAAAGTCATTACTGCTGAGGCAGCCAGTGCTGGCCAGTGGATCCCATTATGGGTGATCTGTCTGCAGAGTTCTTGGGGTCATGAAAATAACTTATTCTTATCTTGGTGACATTAGCCTTAAAAGGGAACTAGAAGCTGTGTGTAGTGGTATAGGACTTTAATCCCAGCACTCAGTAACAGGTAGATCTCTGTGAGGCCAGCTTGGTATATTTGGTACCAAGTTCCAGGCCAGTTACAGCCACATAGTAAGAGCCTGTCTCAAAAGAAAAGAGGAGTGGGGCTACTAGCAAGGCTAGGGAAATTAGGGACTATCAAGCTTTGTTCGCCAGTTGTCAGAGAGACAGTTCTTGAATGATTAGGATATATGTGCAGAGTTGAGTAGAAATCTGACTTTAAAGTTTAAGGTAGCTAAGGAGACATAGTTGTAGATCCAAGTCTGTGCTTTAAGCCACTGTTAAAACTACTGTGCTTGGGAACAGGGATTCAAAGTTCAAGGGGACAGAAAAGGCGTTGGGCAGGAGCCATTGTGCAAACAGTTCAGGCAGCTGCGCTATGAGGAAAGCACTGGACCTCGAGAGGTTTTACGCCGGCTCAGGGAGCTCTGCAGACAGTGGCTGCGGCCTGAGACCCACAGCAAGGAGCAGATCCTGGAGCTGCTGGTACTGGAGCAGTTCCTGACCATCCTGCCAAGAGATCTGCAGGTCCAGGTGCTCGAGCACCACCCAGAGACTGGGGAGGAACTGGTGGGAATACTGGAAGATTTGCAGCTGGACCGTGGAAAAGCAGGAGAGCAGAAGGTAAGGGGTGCAGGTGCCCATTTGCAGGAAAGTAAGAAGTGAGCCCCCAGGTCACATAGGCGGACATGAGCACAGCAGCGGGCGGGGCACTGCTCACTGCTGGTCAGTGTGGGCCTCGCCTCACCCTTGCCATCCCCGGTGAGGCTGAAGTGTAAGGAGGCTCTCCGTTCTGCCTCTTCTTAGCCTCTTGAAAGGTTTCTTTGTTCTCTTTTCTGACATTGAAGTGGTTTTTTTTGTAAACCGGTTTCCTAATTATCTGTACTTATCTCTAGGACTCAGCCCAAAGAAGCAGACCAACGGTGCTGGTTGGCGAGCCAGCCCCTCGCAGGGAAGCACGGGAGCAGCCTGGGTGTGCGCTTCCTCAGAAGCCTGAGGAGAGAGGTAAGAACCAAATGGCATCTTTTTGCATTTGAATTATGGTAGGCCATGCAGTGCCTCTGCCTTGGCACTCGGCATTTTGGTATTTGTTTTTATTAGGCCTGTTGTGGCTTAATTTGTATACATAATCTAAACTGTAGCCTCTCTAGTCAGTGCAGGTTTTTGTTTTGTTGTTGTTGTTGTTTTGTTTGTTTTTGTATATACAATAAACTTAGTAACACAGTCAAGATTTAAAAGATCTACAACTCCAAACAATTTGAATGAACAACACACCAAGAAGTGGAGCTGAGCCTACCTGTTGCTCTTCCCTGAGGCAAAAAAGTCTCAGACAGAGTTTCCTTATTCCCTTTCCTAGCTCCTTCAAATCACTGTGAATGGCAGTGCTGAGGGTGGGGTGTTAATCAGTTTCTTTGGCTCTGCTTTGTTACTGTTCTATTTCTTACTTTTAGTCTCAGTCTCTCTCTCTCTCTCTCTCTCTCTCTCTCTCTCTCTCTCCCCTCCCTCCCCTCCCCACCCCCTTCTTTTTTTTTTTTTTTTTTTTTTTTTGACACAGGGTCTTCCTGTGCAGCTCTGATTGATCTCAACTACAACTATGTAGATCAGCTGGCCTTGAACTCTCTAATGTCTTTGATGCTTTCACTAAGTTATGTTGTAGTCTTCTCTGTCACTTAAATACGAATGTATAGATGTCTCTCCTTGCTTAGATCCCTTAGTGAACTGGGAAATGCTATTCTGTTTTTTCACATGAAGTACTGTGGCCACATTGGGAAGAGGAACCGAGAGATAGAGCTTTCGCTCTCCTCAGGCAATAGCGAATTGTGCTGCGCCTCCCACTCACCCGCACTCTGTTGGCCTGTTTGTTTCCATTTCCCCTTCCTGTTTCTCTCTTCTGGCTCCCTCCTGCCTCATTCATTCTATCCCCTGCTCCAGGCTCCCCATTCACTCACTGTCTGGGTCAGTGTCCTCGCCTGCTCGCTCACGGGAAGTTAGCTTCCAGTTTCTGGCTTCTTTCTCTCTTTCCATAGTTAAAGAGCCAAGTTTTGTTTTGTGCCCTGAATCTGCTATAGATCCCCTCTGAGGGGAACAAATCATATTTCAACATGATGTTTTTGTGAATGCATTATTCTCAAGGTCTTATGCTCCCGGTACTGTTGATTTATTGTTAAGAACGTAAACACTTTTTCCAAGATTACATACTACTCAGTGATAAAATTGGCACCATGTCAACTCATCTTCATTTGTCAAAGTACCTTCCCTGCTTAACTTGATGGTCCTCGGGTGACCTGATTTATGGTGCTTTTTTGTTTCCCAGGTGACAAATCATGATCAAGAATATGCAGTCATGCTTAGTAGCTTCTGTGTGTGTAACATATGTCACATAATAAAATATAGAACATTTAAAATAAATCACCTCCCACCACAACCCCTGCCCTTCCCCAAAGCCAATCTGGTTAACACTTTCCCAGATGTCAGGCTGGACGTGGTGGTGCTGTAACTGTGGGACCTGAGAGGAGAGGATTAGGTTAGGCCATGTTATTCTGCATAGTGAAAACTTACCTCAAAAAAAACAAACAAAACCACAGTTTCTTGTAAATCACTCTTTATATATATATAAAATAATCATGAGCAAAATTTTGTTGTTGTTTTTTTACTTTGTGAGGATTGAAGCGATCTCATCTCTTAAGAAAACTTTTACAGAGGATCTGGTTTCAGTTCCTGTCAACTACATTGCAGCTCACAACATTCTGTAACTCCAGTTTCCGGGAACTGGACAGCCTCTTACGGTTTCCTTGGCACTGCATGCATGTTGTGTACATGCATACATGCAAATAAAACACACATAACATGTTTTTACATTTATACACATGGCTTTATTTAAGTATTTCCTGCTATTTGCAGATTCCTTTCCCTGAACACCAAAAATAAAATAATTAGTGATATATATATTTACTATTTCAGGTAAAGAGACAAGGAGTGAGAATGGGAATCTCATTGCAGGGACAGACTCTTGTGGAAGAATGGAATCATCTTGTACCATGACTGAACCCATTGAGGCCCAGTGTGAGGACCTGAGCTTGAAAAAGAATCCAGCCATGCCCAAGGAAAAAACTAACAGCCAATGCTTGGAAACTAAGGAGAGACTTGTTCAGAACTCAGGCCTGATTGAACATGACAGGGCACATACAGGAGAAATGTCCTGGGAATCTGTAGGATCTCAGAGTTCTGTTGCTGCTGACCATCAGGAAATCTCTAAAGACAAAGGTCATCCCTGCCAAGAGTGTGGGAAAGTCTTTCAGAGAAGTTCACACCTCATCAGACATCAGAAAATCCATCTTGGGGAGAAGCCTTACCAGTGCAAAGAGTGTGGAAAAGTCTTTAGCCAGAATGCAGGTCTTTTGGAGCATCTCAGGATCCATACTGGAGAAAAACCCTATCTGTGTATCCATTGTGGAAAGAACTTCAGGCGAAGCTCTCATCTTAATCGACACCAAAAAATTCACAGTCAGGATGAGCCCCGAGAATGCAAGGAGTGTGGGAAAACCTTTAGTCGGGCCCTCCTCCTCACCCACCATCAGAGAGTCCATGGTCGTTCCAAAAGACATCACTGTAATGAGTGTGGGAAAGCCTTCAGCTTGACCTCCGACCTTATTCGACATCATAGGATTCACACTGGAGAAAAACCTTTCAAATGTAATGTGTGTCAGAAAGCTTTCCGCCTAAATTCACACTTAGATCAGCATGTTAGAATCCACAATGAAGAAAAACCCTACAAGTGCAGTGAATGCAATGAAGCCTTCAGGCAGAAGTCTGGTCTCTTTCAGCATCAGAGACATCACCATAAAAGCAAACTGGCTTGATGAGGTTCTCTGTTTGAAACATGGAAATGTTACATTGATAAGCAAACAGCGCCTTTTGAAAGAACTCACGACGGCTTCAGGATTCTTGGAAGCCATTTGCCTCCGTTGTGTCCCTCTCTTGGCTTTACTTAAAGTCATAATTAGACTATAATAATTTACCAGAATAGCAGAATCAGAGTTAAACAAATATTCACTACAGAGCTTCTCAGAGCTTTCAGTGTGATAAGTACTTGATTATGTATCTCTTAAGTATTAGCTTTATGTGTGAATGAAGTGTTTGAAATCAGTAAGTCAAGTGCCTATAGATTTATACAGGACAAGATCAAGCTGATATTTTTGTAAGTACTGTAGCAACAGGCTCCTAAAACATAAAATTAATGAGGGTTGGGGATATGCTCAGTGGTTTAACCAAGTTGCTATGCAAGTGGAAGGACTGTTTTGGATCCCCAGCACCCATGTAAAGTCAAATGAGTATGTGGCCAGCCTGTGGCCTGTGGTCCCACCCCTCAGGTGGCAAAAATGGGATCTTTCTAGCAAGCTGGCTAGCCAGACTAGCTGTATCAGCAAACTTTGGACTCAGGGGAGGGAGTTTGGAGAGCAGTCGGTGGAGTTCTTGAGGAAGACTCCTGATGATAATCTAAGTGCACATGTGTCCATACGTATGTAGAGCCATACCTGCAAACATCATACATGTGAAAAGACAAATCCTAAGGAGCTAGAGTTAGCAGTTAACATACCTGCTCTTGCAGAGGACCCATCCATTTTCAGTTCCTAGCACCTCCATAGCACAGCGTCTCACAGTTCCAGTTCTGGGGATCTGCTAGCCTTCTCAGGCTTCTGTACACAGTGGTCCACAGAAACTGGTGGACACACACACACAACTGGTAAAATATTTTTAAGCCCAAAATAAATCTAATAATGCTTAGAAATACACATCCTCAAGGGTCTAACGTAGGTTAACTGAACATTTTCCCTGTTAGGTTCACACAAACACTGGCTTCATATCCACTTTACCTTTGTACCATCAATGAATGCATTTCTGAAAGCTTTTGCTGTTTAACTATAGAACCTACCCTTAGGATTAGCTCATGTCATTTTACATTTCCTGCCCATTTTAACCACAGTATCACAGTGTTTCAAATTATAAATCAAAGTTTTACCTAAACTATGCAAGAGACTTTGAGTCATTTGAGTGAACTGTGTTGAAGTATTCTAAGCAGCGACCTCCTTACTGGGCAGCAACAGTGCCAGTACAGTGACTGCTTGAAGGACACCTTTTTTCATGAATGTCCCATGGGGGGAAATGGGGTTTTCCCCCTTTGATACCAATGATGCAAATTTAAATGCTACTTGTTTTGATATTATTTTGACCATGCAAATCAAATCAGCTCGGAGAGATCATGGCCATCAGGTCATATTGACTGTCTTGCTAGTGATGAAAAGTAATAAGCTTGGAGTCTTCCCAAGCCCAGCACCCGACTGCTAAACATGGCTTATGGTTGGTAATTGCACAGGGTGTACTTCTCAGGGAAAGGGCTTCTTAAGTTATGCCGCTTTGGGAAGAGAAGGGGACCCTTGTACTGACTACAACTTGGTTTCACTACACTTGACTTACAAATAAGCCAAGAACTTAGCAACATAGAAATGCTTATTTTTCTTGTCCGATAGAAAAGGATAGTCAGTCCAAAACAGATCCATGGTAAACCTAGTCAGCTTGCTGCCAGTCATGTCTAAGGAGGGGACAGGCCAAGGACTGCTAGGCACCTAGGTGCAATTCTGACATTAATCTTCTGTTTCATGCCCTTTTTTTTTTTTTTTTTTTTTTTTTTTTTGGTTTTTCGAGACAAGATTTCTCTGTGTAGTCCTGGCTGTCCTGGAACTCACTTTGTAGACCAGGCTGGCCTCGAACTCAGAAATCCGCCTGCCTCTGCCTCCCGAGTGCTGGGATTACAGGCGTGTGCCACCACTCCTGGCTCGTTTCATCCCCTTTTAACCAAACTTTGCTCTGCACAAAATAAGGCCCTCTTCCTTTGTTAAGATTTGACCTAAGATACACTCTAAGCAAAATTGGGGAGAGCTGCACAAAGGGACTGGCTGAACTGAGAAGAACCTCTCTTGGACCTTTTGCCCACACTTTGCATGTGATAGTTGCAACTTCAGCAGTCATATGGCCTTAAAAACTGATGGCATGGACCAAGGTTAGGTCCTCAACACCACCCAAAATAACAGTGTTAGCGTGTGATCAGTCTCCTTCATGTTTAACTCCGATCCACACCAAACGTGCATGTAACAGGCATTGTAACCCTTGTAATTCCTAAGCCTCAGAAGAAACACAGTCTTAGAACATGCTTTACATCTCTACTGTGGAACATCCTTTTATGCATCACTGTTTGTGTGAAAGTGATGTTCCTTTTCTGGCCTTTCTCTTAGCTTCTCCTTTTACTTCCAAACAGCATGGCCCTTAAAAATTAGAGAACTATCAAAATTTTAAATGCACATTATTCTTCGTCAGTTTGTGTGTGTAATATTTACTCAACAAATATATTTAAAGCAACATAAAAACATAATTATTGATAGTGTAAAGAGAATACTTTTCTATGGAAATAATGATATTGACAGTATTGTAAACAGTCTGTAAAGTGTTAATAAAGTTTCAAAGTAATTTTTGAATAAAATTAAAGCTATAAAAAGAAAGTAAAGATTTTTAAATGGTGTTTCCTACAGCATTACTTAATAAAGAATATAACTAAACCTGCATTATTGAGGATAGTTAAGTAAATTATTGTACCCTATACAACGGAATATTGTTGGGATGTTTATGCTTATGGGTCTGGGAGAGGCTCGGTTGGTAAAATGCCTATGACAGTGGTAGGGATGGTAGTATAGAGCTATAATCCCCCTGGGGGTGGGGGATCCCCAGAGCTTGCTGGCAGCCAATGTAGCTGCATCAGTGAGCCCCAAGATTCAGTAAGAGACCTTGTCTAAAAAATAAAGTTGAAGAGTTATAGAGAAAAGCCTCAGGAATCGACCTCTGGCCTCCATACCCACATGCACATGTGGATGTTCATAAACACTCAAAACAACAATATTTTTCAGCTGCTATAGAAAAAGGATTGCTGTCTTAGCCAAATAATAAAGTGCAAACTTACATTTTGATTTCCGTAAGTGCTTCAAAAGCTATTATTCTCGATGAACAAAACGTTCCCAAATGTCCTGAGAATTTATAAGACATCTCTAGGAAGGTTGTGGTGGTAGATCCGCCAGTAAGTGCTTGCCAACACACCTGAGTTCAATCCTTGAGACCCACAAAGCAAGAGAGCTCCAAGTTGTCATATGATCTCCCAGTCGAATACACAGGAAGTAAATATGGTTAACTTTTGAATTCAAGCTACCTGGGATTTTGCACGCATATAAAATCTGTATACTCACCTTAGGGCTTTGTTGGGTATTTACCCAACTGACTGTCCGCACAAGACCCTGTAAAGGCCAACTCAGCTTTGTCTTTATGGAAGACAGTCTAGGAAAATTTTTCTTTTGTGGTGCTGGGGACCGAACCCAGTAAGTATGTCAAGCAAGAGCGCTCCCTCAGGTACATCCTACAGGGTTTTTTGGTTTTTTTTTTTTTTTTTTTTGTTGTTGTTGTTGTTGAAATGATTTACGGAAATGAGCGCGTGTTTGGTTTCTTCGAAACTACCAGGAGAGGTGCGGGTCAGGAAAACCACGACCTGGCTCCACCGGTGCACCAGAGATTGTCACCAGGCTTCTAAGGAGCACAACGCTTGCCGGAAGTTGCCAGTGAGTCTCCAGCTCCAACTACAGGAAGTGCCCCCTCGGTGCCCAGCTCCGTCTGCAGGAAGTGCCCCCTGTCCTTCATCCCTTTGGACTCCTTCCCGCCGACCTTCATCGTCGCGGGCTCGGAGACTAACAGCAAGAACCGCCAGGCTGTGGCGCTCTGGCCTCTTGGCTCTGGTCGCAGGCTTTTTTCATGAGCTTCGGCACATCCTCACGTCCTCGTAGCACACGTTCCCTAAACTTTTAAGCAGCAAATAGACACCCTTAGCTGCTGGGCGCTGGCGTATATAATTTTAGCGTAGATCTGGGCAGGTTAGAGCCCTGGCGAAGGCACTACAGGTACATCTATTACGTTCGTCCGGTCTTTGTTGGGTATCAGGTACGTGCTGCGATTCTAGTTTATGTAGAGGTCTGCCAGGAGCAGGGGTGGCTGTGCAGTGATCTGCAATAGAAGCTGGAGAACGGAGTACGTGCACCCAGAGGTGCACACCCGGTTGCCACCTGTGTGGCTCAGTTTTCCCATTCCTATTTTAGGTTCGAGGGTAGCCACGATAGATTATGCAGGTACAGAGCAGGTCTTGTGTCAGTAGGAATTTACATTGGAAGGATAGACCAATACAGAGCAGGAAAAAAAACTGTCACCCTGAATTCGAGGAACTGGGAAGTCCATGGTTTTTTTAGTAGGTAGGAACTAACTTCTTTTATTCTAGGATTAACTTTACTCATGGAAAATAATTAGGTGCTTAATATACTTGGTGGTAAACTAAACGGGAGACGCAGGTAAGATTGGATTCTGGGAGTTTGAAGTTAGCCCAAGGAGAAGTTTCTGATGGTTGCCATGGTTTTGTACGTGCGTGTGCGTGTGCGTGTGCGTGTGTGTGTGTGTGTGTAATGGCAGTCTGACCTCAAAGGACGCTAGAAGTTTGTCCTCACCAGCAAGCAAGCAAAGTTTCCTCTCTGAACACCGTTTGCAGCTCTCTAATTCGGTGCAGATGGATGGTTCCTATATGCTGTGTATACAAGACACAAGACTGGTTCCCACTTTCAACATCAGTTCTAAGTTCCACTTTATTTTACCTATGCTTCTGACCCACTGGCTGGAAATCAGGGTTTTTACTAACTGCTCCCAGAGCTCAGATCCCACAGAACTCAGGAAACATGCTTACTGACGTGTTACAAAGCGTATTGCAAAGGATTCAGGTGAAGCAGGGATAGATATCCCTGTGTTTACGAATAAGGGGTGTGGTACTTCTATGCCCTCTGTGGAGGCATCAGTCTCCAACTGTTTGGAAGCTCCACATCCTGCCTTTTGAATTTTGATGGAGACATTATTATATAGACCTAGTTAATTGAATAACTGTTCGGTGGTCATCCATTTAACTTACAGCTTATCCCATCCAAAGGAGTTTTATTTTGTTTTGTTTTGTTTGTTTTTAAAGCAACATGGCTCTAAGAACACCCACACTATTATGTAACCACCACAATGAATTGAGATCTGCAAGCTAACTCAGGGGTTATTCCTGGATAGTAAACATTTCTAGATGCTATAGAAGAGCTACTGTATTCCTGGATTAATTTAGAAAACCACAAATGACAGCATTTTAGCATTGCTGTTCTTCACTTAAAATATTTTATACATCTTTCACATTAGTACATGTGCTGTTCCTTTTCATTTGTATTTAATAAATACATGTTCTGCCAGTGTATAATTCTTATATACTTTCATAGCTGGCCTCTTACTAATGAACTTCCAGCACTGTAAAATTATCCTTTATTTACCTGATTTAATTGTCTCCAAGGCTTATTACCTCAATCTGCTAACTTAGGCCTTGTCCTGAACATTTCTAGCTTCCATACAACCTAATCTAGGTCTAGAATGTTTTCAGCCTCTGAGACTTGCTGCTAACTAAGCTTACTCTTTCTAGTTCATTCTGATCTCTAGCTGGTTGGCCAATTCAGCTGTTCTGACTCAAATTCCTCCCCATGCCAACTGATTCAATCTGGCTTCTCTCCTCTTCTGAATTGCTCGGTTTGGCCTCATAATCACTTTGAAAATTTGTTCTAATATTTTGGCTCCTTCTCTGACTTGCTCTGTCTTCACCTGTGTCTAGCTTGTTCTGTCTTTAACCTGTCTCTGTAAAGCTCTCATGGTAAAATTGCCTCTCTCATTTTTCTCTCTGTGGGCACTGCTTTCTTAAGTAGCTTCCCTTTTCTCTCTCTTCTCATGAGAGTTGGGCAGATCTTATTCTGTCAAGTCTTTCTCTAATTCCTCACTTTGTCTGCCTCTCAATTTAGATATCACTGTTTGTTTGTTTGTAGAACATTAATTTAATATTTTCAACTGTTAATATTCAACAAACAGAATAGTTATTAAGATATATTTCCTTGTTATGTCTCCCTTTTCATTTCTGATTTTATTAATTTGGATACTGTCTCTGTGCCCTCTGGTTAGTCTGGCTAAAAGTTTATCTATCTTGTTGATTTTCTCAAAGAACCAGCTCCTGGTTTTGTTGATTCTTTGCATAGTTCTTTTTGTTTCTATTTGGTTGATTTCAGCCCCAAGTTTGATTATTTCCTGCCATCTACTCCTCCTGGGTGTACCTGCTTCCTTTTGTTCTAAAGCCTTCAGGTGTGCTGTCAAGCTCTTAGTGTAAGCTCTCTGCAGTATCTTTTTGGAGGCACTCAGAGCTATGAGTTTTCCTCTTACCACTGATTTCATTGTGTCCCATAAGTTATGGTATGGTGTGTCTTCATTTTCATTAAGTTCTAGAAAGTCTTTAATTTCTTTCTTTATTTCTTCTTTGACCAAGGTATCATTGAGTAGAGCGTTGTTCAGCTTCCATGTGCATGTGTGCTTTCCGTTGCTTTTGTTGGTATTCAAGACCAGCCTCAGTCCATGGTGATCTGATAGTGTGCATGGGATTATCTCAATCTTCTTGTATCTGTTGAGGCCTGCTTTGCAACCAATTATATGGTCAATTTTGGAGAAGGTACCATGAGGTCTTGATTTAGGATAACATGTTCTGTAGATATCTGTTAGATTCATTTGGTTCATAGCTTCTGCTAATTTTACTGTGCTTCTGTTCAGTTTCTGTTTCCATGATCTGTCCTTTGTTGAGAGTGGGGTGTTGAAGTCTCCCGCTCTTATTGTGTGGGGTGTGATGTATGCTTTGAGTTTTTGTAAAGTTTCTTTTATGAATGTGGGTGCCCTTGCATTTGGAGCATAGATGTTTAGAATTGAGAGTTCATCTTGGTAGATTTTTTTTCTTTGACCAGTATGAAGTGTCCTTCCTTATCCCTTTTGATAACTTTTTGTAGGAAGTTAATTTTATTCAATATTAGAATGGCTACTCCAGCTTGTTTCTTGGGACCATTTGCTTGGAAAAATGTTTTCCAGCCTTTTACTCTGACATAGCGCCTGCCTTTGTCACTGAGGTGTGTTTCCTGTATGCAGCAAAATGCTGGGTCCTGTTTATGTATCCAGTCTGTTAGTCTATGTCTTTTGGGGGGAATTTAGTCCATTGATGTAAAGAAATATTAAGGAACAGTGATTGTTACTTACTGTTATTTTTGTTGTTAAAGGTGGAATCATGTTTGTGCAGCTATCTTCTTTTGGATTTGTTGAAAGATTACTTTCTTGCTTTTTCTAGAGTGTAGTTTCCCTCTTTGTGTTGGTGTTTTCCATTTATTATCCTTTGTTGGGCTGGATTTATGGAAAGACAGTGTTTAAATTTGGTATGGAATACCTTGGATTCTCTGTCTATGGTAATTGAGAGTTTTGCTGGGTATAGTAGCCTGGGCTGGCATTTGTGCTCTCTTAGGGTCTGTATGAGATCTGCCCAGGATCTTCTAGCTTTCATAGTCTCTGGTGAGAATTCAGATGTAATTCTGATAGGTCAGCCTTTATATGTTACTTGACCTTTTTCTCTTACTCCTCTTAATTTTCTTTCTTTGTTTAGTGCATTTGGTGTTTTGATTATTATGTGTTGGGAGGAATTTCTTTTCTGCTCCAGTCTATTTGGAGTTCTGTAGGCTTTTGTATGTTCATGGGCATCTCTTTCTTTAGGTTATGGAAGTTTTCGTCTATAATTTTGTTGAAGATATTTACTGGCCCTTTAAGTTGGGAATCTTCACTGTCTTCTATACCTAGTATCCTTAGGCTTGGTCTTCTCATTGTGTCCTGGATTTCCTGGATGTTCTGGGTTAGGAGCTTTTGGCTTTTTGCATTTTATTTGATTTTTGTGTCAATGTTTTCTCTGGAATCTTCTGCACCTGAGATTGTCTCTTCTGTCTCTTGTAGTCTGTTAGTGATGCTTGCATCTATGACTCCTAGTCTCTTTTCTAGGTTTTCTAATTCCAGGTTTGTCTCCTTTTGTGATTTTTTTTTAATTTTTTCTACTTCCATTTTTAGATCTTGAATGGTTTTGTTCATTTCCTTTGCCTCTTTGATTGTGTTTTCCTGTAATTCTTTAAGGGGTTTTTGTGTTTCCTCTTTAAGGGCTTCTAGCTGTTTACCTGTGTTCTCCTGTATTTCTTTAAGGGGGTTATTTATGACCTTCTTAAAGTCCTCTATCACCATCATGAGAAGTGATTTTAGATCTGAATCTTGCTTTTCTGGTATGATGGTGTATCCAGGACTTGTTATGGTGGAAGAATTGGGTTCTGATGATGCCAAGTAACCTTGGTTTCTGTTGCTTCTGTTCTTATGCTTGCCTCCCACCATCTGATTATCTCTAGTGCTGCCTGCCTTCCCTTTACCTGACTGGAGCCTGTCCTTCCTGTGATCTTGGCTGTGTCAGAACTCCTCAGAATTCAGTCATCTCTGTGATCCTGGGATTCTGGGACCCTGAGATCCTGGTGTGACCAAGCTCCTCAGATCCTGGGATCCTGGCATCCTGTGGTTCCTGGGCATGTTAGAGCACCTGGGAGTGGAGCTTCTTCAGGGTATTGTGGGACTGGCTGCAGAGTTTGTGCCCAACCAAGGTCTACTCAGAGCACCGGCCCAGACCAGAAGAAACCTGTGCCACTGGTCGCGCAGAGTTCTTGGATGCCTGGGTCCCACTGATCCCAGTTACTCCCAGTGTTGGGGCAGTTGTCTTCCTCACCTCTAATCCTATTCATCTAAAAGATTTTTGGAGTTACAAGCAAGACAACAGTAAATACCAAATGTACAGGAGATTTGTTAGAGTAAGAGCAAAATTGTGCTTTAGGAAATACACATCAATGATGTGATGTACAAAACAAAACTATTGCAATAGTGGATGAAAATGGTAACTAAGGAAATAGAAAGGAAGGAATTGTTGTCAGAGATATTTTATAGAAATAATTAGCCAAACACAGCGATCATATAGGGCCTGAGGTTAAGCCTAACTGCATGGGAAGTGGTTGACCTCAATAGAAGTGGAAAAATACATAAGGAACCCCAGTGTGAGGTAACCCTGATTTCCTTTCAGTATGTGTGGAAATGATAGCGCAGGAGAGACATCCTGCTGGCACTGGAAAATGTGGGCCTGGAGTCTAAAGGAAGCTTGGAACCAGAAAAGGATGCGGATGTCCTTGAAACAGATGTGCTGGAACTGAGATCACAAAAGGAAAAAGGAGATGAGGAAAAGAAGGGACCTGCTGAGCCTCCACTGCTTTGGGTGTCTGTCGTTCTATAAGAATAAAAACAAAACCCGAATAATGAAAAGAGTGTCTTGGAGTCCTATAGATTGATTGGCCAATTCTACTGTGGGTCCTGCTTGGGGCTGCTCATACAGCTGTATTTAGCTTATAAATTATATAGGCTCTAGGCCCAGCTAGGGTTTAGCCTAGGAGGCCTGATTCCAAGTGACCTTTACATGACTAGCTTGGGTCTCCTCACAGCATGGTTGTCTTATGGCAATGTCCTAAGAGCTGCAGAGAGTTTCCTTTTTCTATGTCATGTCTGTTATACTGTTTGTCAAAGCAAGCCATAGGCCAGCACAGATTTTGAGACATAATTATGGGAGGCATGGCAAGATCTCACTACAGAAGGCATTAGTGGTGGGAAATTGTGGAAGAACAATAACGTAAGATCTGCATAGAAAGTGAAATATTCAATGCATATCGATAAATGACCTTTGAATTGTACTGTGTTTCTGCCAAGATAGCTCTCTGGCTTCTCCATGTGTCAAATCATCCCTAATTGAGACACAGTCTCTTTATTTAGTCCAGGCTGACCTTGAACTTGCTATGTAGTCCACACTAGCTTCTGTTCCTGCATGCTAGGATTTCAAGCATGCAGCACCATGCCTGGAGAGGTATTCTTAGCCTTTCTTCTCTCATGGTGTATCCCTTATCTCTGGGCTCAAATCCTTTAGTGTTCAGGATATGACTTTGATGCGTAGGGTTAGCCTTTGAGCACAGCATAGTCGAGACAAAAATAAAAATATGTTTCATAAGATTTTAAGTTGACTTTTATTTTCTGTTCAATTCTTATACTGTAGATGTTCATCTAGAAATGCATTTCTGAAACACAGACTTCAGATAGCTGAGCTGTTCTGCAGCTTCTAAGTTCAACATGTATGAAGTTTTGCTGGGTTCTGCTCCTGAGAATGAAGGCCGCCTTGTGACAGTGAAGGTGGAAGATCCCACCTGGGGACAGCCAGGCAACTCACAGGAGGGCAGGGCGCATGCTCAGGAACTTTACCGCCTGCGATTTCGGCACTTCTGTTACCATGAGGCAGACATATCCTCTGCAGAGAGGTGATGAAGCGGCGACATTACTGGAGAATCTAGCCTCGGAACGTGGAGACACAGGGCAGCAGGTGGGGAAATAATGAGCACGCTTGTGTGGGAAGGGAGTGGGGTAGGAATGTGTATCTGCTAATGCGCACCCTCTTATTCTGAAATAATTCAGAATTTAGAGAAGGACCATCAAAACAGCATTCTCTTCACCTAGATTTAGCTCTTGGTAACACTGGTTCCATGATGTGCCCCACCTACCCTATCCATATTCCTGTGAAGTCATTGTGCCGAGGCATGCACAGTTATGCAGACTTTCCCCGGACCAGATGACAAATCATTGTAAATATGCCCCTCTAGCTCCCAGTACTTCAGTGTATAGCTATGAAGAGCAAAGGCATGCTTTTACAGTCTTAGTATGATACCCAAGCTGTACACTCGGGCTAGATGCCTACCACATAAGGCAGCGTGCCCTCTGGCTGGTCCTCCCAGGAAGCACACAGCGATGCTTTTGTCCTTCACAGTTCATGCTAGTGCTTGTCAGAGTTTCTTCTCTAGGGAATTGTTTTACCCTTTGTAGTTGTTGTGTAGTCTGTGGAAGACATTTGGCGAGAGTATACAGACCCTAGGCCTCATTACATTTTTTACTGCTAGCTCAGACATGCTGTCATTGTGTATTTCCGGGGATAGATCCTTTCTCTTGTTTTTCCTGCCTTGACTTCTGAGTCCCCAGATTCTGAGGGGGACCTGCGTGGTGAGTTTGCAGCGCTAATATGAATGTATGTCACTTGCTCCTCCTTTAGAGGGGCAGATGAGCTTGTTCTGTGCTCCTTTGTGGGAGTCTCTGGCTCCCACCAGGCTACTTTTTCAAAGTGACTCCTTTGTCTCTAGGCTACTCTCTGTGCTCAGGAACAGGACATGCACCTAGTGGTGACAGAGTATCCAGGAGCCTCTATGGAGGAGTATCAGAGCCTCCATCTCCTGCAGTCTTCGGTCACTCCCTGGACAAGAGACTTTCCAGAGCTCCCCCTGGGATGTGAGAGGTGAGTGCTAGGAAATGAGTTTAATGAGGACCCTGAAGGAGGCTGCTGAGAGACCAGGGTTGTCTCTGCCCTCAGGGTCTTCTTTCTTGGGTTGTTTTTTTTTGTTTGTTTGTTTGTTTGTTTTGCATACCAAGTTATTAAGGTATTTATCCCCACCCCGTGTGTGTGTGTGTGTGTGTGTGTGTGTGTGTGTGTGTGTGTGTGTTTGTTTGTGTTTAAAATATGTAAGTGCTGAAGGGATGGCTCAGCACAGACATGCTTGCCTCTCAGCCTGACAATCTAAGGGGGATCCCTAGGACCCACAAGATAGAAGAGAACCAACCTTTGCAAGTTGTTCTATAGCCTCTATGTGCATGTCTGTATGCGTGTGTATACACACACAGAGAGACACACACACACATAAAAAATAAAACTGTTTAAAAACTTAAGCTATTTTTGAGATCTACTTAACAAATTTTGAATATAAAATTAGTGACACATGCCCATAGTTCCAGCTACTCAGGAGCTGGGAAAGATTGCTGAGCCCAGGGTTTCTTTCTTTCTTGTTTGTTTTTTGTTGTTGTTGTTTTGGTTTTTTGGCTTTGTTTTGTTTTGTTTTTATTGCTTGTTGTTGCTTGTTTTAAAGCACATCACCTATACATTAAAATTTTTGTCTACATTTGTTCATCGTGTGTGTGTGTATGTGTGTGTGTGTGTGTGTGTGAGAGAGAGAGAGAGAGAGAGAGAGAGAGGGACAGAGAGAGACAGAGACAGAGAGACAGAGACAGACAGACAGAGACAGAGAGCGAGCGCCTGCACACAAGTCACAACTTACTATTACTGTTGCTATTGTTTTGTTTGGGAGGGTGGGTTTTGTTTATTTGCTTGCTTTGTTTTTTGAGTCAGGGTCTCACTATGTGGCCATGGCTGGCTTGGAACTCATAATGGAGACCAAGAAGGACTTAAACCAGAGATTCACCTACCTCTCGAGTGCTGGAATTAAAAATATACACTACCATGTTCGTGTGTGTTTGTGTGCTCACAGGAGCCATGGCATGAGTGTGAAGATCAGAAGACAACTTTCAGGATGCAATTTTCCCCTTCCACTATTTGAGTTCTGGGAATCAAATTCAGGTCCATGGGTTTGGCAGCAAGCACCTTTACTCACTGAGCCATCTTCCTGGCCCCTCTGTTATGTATTTTTTTTAATACTCTGCTGGGAATCAAACCCATAGGCTTTATATATGCTAGACAGCACTCTACCAACTGAGCTATGTCCCCACCTTTGTGGGGGTAGGGGATACAGTGAGATAGGGTCTCATGTAGCCCATGCCAGCCTCATGCTCACTATGTAGTTCAAGAATGACCTTGAACTCTTCCTTCTTCCGCCACTGCCTCCTAAGTGCTGGGTTTGTGTCTATATACCACCAACACTAACCAGAGCCCAGGACTTCAGGACCAGCCTGGGCAACATAGTGAGACATTGTCTCTATATATTAATAATAATATGATACTCAAGCATATAATTTATTATATTATATTATATTATATTATATTATATTATATTATATTATATACAATTTATAGCTACCATGCTAGTCATTAAATATCTATTACTTACTCTTTTTATAAGTTTATGGTTTTGACCAACATTAAATTCTGTGGTTTTGTCCATTCCCATATCTAAGCAATTGTTAAAAATTATACAAAATTACAAAACTGAATTTATTTGTGTATATCTTTTTTTATATATTTATTTATTTATTATATGTAAGCACACTGTAGCTGTTTTCAGACACTCCAGAAGAGGGCATCAGATTTTTTGTTATGGATGGTTGTGAGTAACCATGTGGTTACTGGGATTTGAACTCAGGACCTTTGGAGGAGCAGTCGGCACTCTTAACTGCTGAGCTATCTCTCCAGCCCTATTTGTGTATATCTTGAGGTGGGATTTGAACTCAGGACCTTTGGAGGAGCAGTCGGCACTCTTAACTGCTGAGCTATCTCTCCAGCCCTATTTGTGTATATCTTGAGGTGGGGCCTTTGTGTACATGCCTTGGCAAGTGTGGATAGGTCAAAAGGAAGATTATGGGAGTCAGTTCTCACCTTCCATCATGTACATCCCAGGGATCAAAATTAGGTCCTGATACTTAGTACCAAGTACTTCTAACCACTGAGCCATCTTGCCAGCCCATATTTAGAACATGTTCTTACTCAACAACTAAAATTAATTCAGTTAAAAATAAATTCAGTTTAAATGATTTGCCCAATACCAACAGATTCAGAGGTAGTTCAAAAATATAGGCTCTGTGTAGTCCATGTTTGGGTTACACCATGAGAACAGGTCTTGTGTGAGAACTGACCAAAGGCATCGTGCAGCAGCAGCAGCTTCTTCCTCCCTTCTCTCTTACCGGTGGCTTTAACTCATATCACATATGTGAGTAAAGTACCTACCAAGTCTCTCACTCCTGCTCAGTCTTGTGGGTGAGCAACAGCTGAGCTTCAGACTCTTAGAAACGTTGCAGTGCTTTTAGCTCAGTCCATGAAATCTGTTTCTTGGGAGAGTGGATCCATACAGAGGGAGCTTCCCAAGGCAATTTTGTCTCAGGAAGGACTCTTGTCTTCTCCCTTTATAAGATGTGCTCTTCAAGGAGTAGCCTGTCTCCAGGAAGAAAGTTCCAAAGACAGTGCCGTGGTGCCGAGTCTAGCTCAGCTAGGTTCCAGGTGAGCTGCCGTCCAGGTTTATGGAAACTTAGTGGCAATCCTCCCTTCCCTTGTTGCCTTTCTCTTGGCCCACTCTCTCAGTCCAAAAGCCTTTAAGGAGGTGCCTTCACGTTCACTTTGTCTCAGACTATCACAGACTGTGTATGTTCATCATGCAGAGAGCCTATGATGGTGGCTTCAGTTTTATTTTGTGCCATGTTTTGGAGGCACATTTAGATCTCAAGGTATCAGGGTAAAGAGGGTGGTATAAGACTGTCTATTCAGCCGGGCTTGGTAGCACACATCTATAATTCCTGCACTTGGGAAGCAGAGGAAGGAGGGTCACTTCGAATTCTAGAGCAGCATGCTTTACATGGTCATATCCTGTCTCAGAGATACAGAAACAGAAAGAGGCACAAACGAAGAGAGAGATGCATAGGACAGAGTGGCTCTTTCCCATATAAGTCTTTTTCTCCATTTGTTCTCTCAAGGCACTGTCTTTATGATATTGCCTTCTCTGCTTTTCCATGACTTCCTGTTAATCACATCAGACCTCAGACCTCATGTTGTTATCAACTACTTTATCTGTCTGTAAATGCAACCTACTTAAACATACTTTAAATAAAAACCTAATTGCTGTAAATGTAGTATAACATGGATACAAAGAAAACAGTTATATATACACACATATACACACACACACACACATATATATGTGTGTGTGTGTGTGTGTGTACATATATATTATTTATTACAAGCTATAAAAGTCTTCAATATGATTATATATGAGGAAATGACAAAGAAAGTAGTTAGATGTTTGCACCAATGTATAATCAATGACTGAAAATTAAGAAGGAATAATATAGGAGTCCAAGAAAGTCTAGGGTAGAGGTGTGTGTGCACAGAAGATGAAAGCTAATATTAAATCAAATTATAAAAGACCAAACAGACCAAAATTTAACTGAAGCTGAGCAAACATATGAGTTAAATTTTGTCCCCTCAAAAGATATGGTAAGTCCTAATTGTAGGTGCCCATGAAGATGGCCTGACTTGACAGTTATCTCTTTGGAGATGTAATGAAGTTAGAGGATGTCATATGGTGTTGAATGAGCCTAAACCCATTCTTTATGTGGAGGCCAGTGAAGGCAGAGATACACAGGGAGGATGCCTGGGATGACAGAGCCTGAGATAATATGGCACTTCTACGAGTAGCAAAATGCCAAGGATTATTGATAGCATCCAGAAGCCAAGAAAAGTGGCAAGGAAGATGCTCTCCTAGGGTTTTCCAAGAAGCGTGGCCCTGATGGCACCTGATGGTTCCTTGACTTTGACTTTAGACTTCCAGGCTCCAGTACAGTGAGGGAATACATTTTTTGGTTTTTTGTTTTTTTGTTTTTTGTTTTTGTTTTTTGTTTTTGTTTTTTGTTTTTGTTTTTGAGGCAGGATTTTTCTGGATAGCCCCTGGCTGTCCTAGAACTCACTCTGTAGACCAGACTGGCCTCAAACTCAGAAATCCGCCTGCCTCTGCCTCCCGAGTGCTGGGATTAAAGGCGTGTGCCACCACGCTGGATCATTTTTTTTTTTTTAAACTATCAAGTTTGGCCCTGTTAGAAGAGACTAGAGAAACCAATATAGCTTTCTAGGCAATTATGTTGATAAAGGGGAGGGAGATAGTAAAAAGAGGTATTACCACTTAAACAGGCTTTAATAAAAGGAAGGCTTTCCAATACCAAGTAAGGTTGAAAAATGTACATAAAAGTAACATTATACAGACTAAGCAGGTTATATTTAAGGATGCATAAGTATCTAGATATATACATATATGCATGTGACAACAATTAATGAAAAACTAGTCCATGAATTTAAATGAGAGAAAGGAGGGGTATATGAGACAGTTTGGAGGAAGGAAAGGGATATGGTATAATTATAACATCTCAGAAGATCAGAGAAATAATTTCTAAAAAAAAAGTAAAAGAGAGGAGCCTTATAGTATCAGAATAGTCTGTGTGCCCATTGGGACTGTGTAGTAACAAGGTAAACAGAAATGATCCAATCTTGAGAGCCACTAGACCTTTTATCAGAGCCTACATCCAGTCTGGGAAGGACTGGATACTGTATCCTTTTCAGGCAATGGGAAATGAGTGTAAATAAGAACATGAAACAAAAGTTAAGAGATTAATGAAAATATATGTGGTAGACTTTTGGAGACATTATCAAATAAAGACAAAGAACTATAAGCGACCACCAAAATAATTATTATAGCATATAATTTTTAAATAGTATAGATATGCAATATTTTAAATAATTTTTATTAATAAAATTTTTGCAAGATCTCTACATTTACAGAGATCCAAATCTGCTAAAAAGAGCCTCAAAACTCCTTGTTACATCTTCGATGTTACATCCTCAACCACTGCAGGAAATGATACTGAACTGAACAGGTGAGTGAGTCCATGTTTGTAACAATGTCTTTATTCTGTGCAAGCTTTCTTCTAGGTAACATTCTTAAGTTGTTTTCCTTGCTTTGGTATTATTTCGTAACAATCTCAGACATCTTATTATAGGTGCAGTAGGCCTGTGTATTGGTGCAGAGTTAGTCTACCAGGGCACTCCAATGCCCTGTACCATGTGGGACAGCGTTGCTGTTGTGTGGGCAGTCATTGTCAGGTATCCAGTGGCAGTGGATTGTGCTGGTGCTGAACATAAGTAGTTCATCCCCAGAGTGGCTGGCACCACAGGTTTACAGTGTTCAACATCTTTAATACCATCTGTTTTAGTCCCTGTTTTTCTACATCTGGAACCACAGGTAGCAGGAAGAGAGAGATTCTGGAACTGGCTTGGGCTTTTGAAATTCTAAAGGTCACCCCAGTGACACACTTCCTCCAACAAGGCCACACAACAGGGACACATCTCCCAAGTAATGTCAATCTCTGATGACCAACCATTCAAATCTAAGAGCCTGTCGGAACTTCAAACCAACACATTCTCTCCCTGGCCCCAATAGACTTGTAGCTGTAACATAATACAAAAACTTCATTCACTCTAACTTCAAAAATCTACCCAATCTATAATAGTCTCAATATTGTTTAAAAGTCAGAAGTTCAAAATTTCTTCTGAGACTCAAGACAATCTCTTAACTGTAACCCCTAGAAAACCAAAATTGAAAGTCAGATCATATACTTCCAACACACAATGGCACAGAATACACACCATTCCAACACACAATGGCACAGAATACACACCATTCCAACACACAATGGCACAGAATACACACCATTCCAACAGAGAGGAAAGGGAGCATAGTGAGAAAATACTGGACCAAAGCAGGACTGAAACCCAGCAGGGCCAACTCCACGCTGCATCTCCATGTCTGATGTCAAAGTGCTCCTTAGATCTCCAACTCCTTTCAGCTTTGTTGACTACAACACCTCTCTCCCTCTCCCTCTCCCCCCTCCCCCTCCCTTTCTCTCTCTCTCTCTGACTTGTTCCACACCTACTCTGAAGCTCTTCTTGACAGGTGTCCCTCGGCTCTGGCATCTCCAACATTTTGGGGTCTCTAATGAAATCCAGGCTTCACCTCCACTGTTTCATACAATGGCCTTTCTGGGCATCAGTACAAGGACACCCCTGACAAACACCTGGCCTCAGCAGTTTTCCTTAGCCACAGAGGAAGATTCCCAA
This sequence comes from Mus musculus, assembly GCF_000001635.26. Taxonomy (NCBI): domain Eukaryota; kingdom Metazoa; phylum Chordata; class Mammalia; order Rodentia; family Muridae; genus Mus; species Mus musculus. The sequence goes on along the minus strand of NC_000079.6, from coordinate 21,427,027 downwards.
ACCCTTTCTTGTATCCTTACTCTAAAAGCAGAACCACATGGCTGAAGCTACCAAGTTCTGCTGCTTGCTGGGGCTGCAACTTGACCCCCTTGTTCAAATACCTGCTTTTTGCTTCCCATGGTTTCCTGCTTATGTTTTTCTTTACTTCCTTTTCACCAGCTGGATGCTTAGCTGGGTGGGGTCTTGCCCTGAGGTCACCACTCCCTTTATTCCATATAGGATCAGGCTTTTCTTTAAACTTATTACCTCCTTGAGCACTGGGGTTAGCTCCATTACACTTTCTTTTCTCCTCAAAGTATGCATTCTGTATGTTTCCTTGTTCCGTTTGCTCCTTTTCATTACAGACCTGCACAAGAGTGATTGCTAATAACCACACATCAGTCAACACTAGGCTGTCTTGAAATCCCTCTGCCAATGCCTCAGGCAGATTTTTTTTTTTTTTGACATGAGCAGAAAGCAGCCACATTCAAAATATCATAGAAGTATCAGTCACTTACTATTATCTTCTCTGAAACTTCTTGAGCCAGATCATCATAACTTAAATTGCTCTTAGCACTACTGTCTTCCCTGTTCCTAGTAGTATGGCCCATTAAGCTCCCCCCAACAAGCAGCATGGCTAGACCTATCATAGCAATACCCCGCTCCCTGGTACCAACTTCTGTCTTAGTGTTCTGTTGCTGTGAAGAGACACCATTACCACAGCAACTCTTCTAAAAGAAAGCATTTAATTGGAACTTGCTTACAGTTTTAGAGGTTAATCCAGTTGTCATCACAGTGGAGAGTATGTTGGCTTGCAGGCAGACAGGTGCTGGAGAAGTAGCTGAGAGTTCTCTTATCTCTTCCTCCAACAAGGCCACATGTACTCTAACAAGGACACATCTAACTCATTGGTTCTCAACCTCTGGGTTATGACCCTTCTGACATCCTCTATCTCCAAAAATATTTATATTATGATTCATAACAGTAGCAAAGTTTCATTTAGGAGCGGGGTATTGCTATGATAGGTCTAACCAGGTGGCTTGTTGGTGGAATGTAGACTTTGCATTGGGAAAGCAGTTGAATGCTTTAAGGGGGGAGCTTAATGGGCCATACTACCATTTCCCTAAAATTAGTAAATGTAAGCATTGCGCATCGCCACACCCTGCCGTGTGTGTGTGTGTGTGTGTGTGTCTGTGTGTGTGTGTGTGTGTCTAATTATCTCCCCTTCCCTCCTTCTTGCCCCATCCTCTCACCAAGGTGTTGAGAAGGGAATTGCTTCACTGGAAGCCAACCATCACCTGGAATCTGATCCTATCCTTTCAGCTTTAGGAGGATGTGTGTTGTTTAGGGAAACTGGAAACTAATTCTGAGATAACATAGAAATCTTTCTCTTTTTTTTTTTCTGCTTCCGCTTCCTCCTCTTCCTTCTTCTTCCCCTGCCTCCTCCTCCTCCTCCTTGTAGGAAACCCAGGGCCTTGCTCTGTGATCCAGCACTAAGCTATACCACAACCCCCAAAATAGAAGTATTTTGAAGCTAAAAGGAAGAAGAGTGGCTCTTTTATTTAACCTGGTAAAGACAGAGCTAAGTTCCACTATAGGACAGGATATGGCCACTCACAGGAGCATGGGAAGCTGCCATTTTGACTGCTGGGTATATGTCTGTCAGATGCTTGAAACCATGATTCATAGCACCGATTAGATTAAAAATGTTTTATTGTTTCATGTAGCAAACCTATGAGGTAGCTACAGTTTGTAGACCTGCTATGATTCCTGAGCTCGAGCCTCTGGCAGACCCATGGTCCTCTTCCAGTCCCACATCCTAACCCTCTCTTTCCCTTGCCTTACTCTTCCCCATTTACTACTCCCAGAGCCTGATCTCACCATATTGGTCTTAATGCACCACAGGTCTTGGAGTTTAGATCTCAGCATTAAAAGGTTTCAATGTCATGATGGAAGTCATAGTATCATAAGTATTGAGCCAGATGGGGTGACTCACACTTATCATTCCCAGGACTCAGAAGGCTGGGGCAAGAAAATAGGATTGCCTTATTTTAAACTCAGCCTAGGCGACAGAGTAAGTGCCAGGCCAAGCTGGGCTACAGAGTGAGACTATGTGTCAAAAAAATTTTTTATTATTATTTAAAAGCAACAGGGGCAGGAAAGATGATTCTGTAATTAAGAGTTCTTGCTGCTCTTTCAAAGGACACAAGTCCAGTTCCCAGCACCCACTTTGGGTGGCTTACAACTCCTTGTAACTCCAGCTCCAAGGGTTCTCTTATATTTGGCCTCCTTTGGCACCTGAGCTCTCATATACATTACACACACACACACACACACACACACACACACACACAATTCTAAAACTACAATAAAAATCTTAACAACAAAAAGCCAGCAAGATGGCTCAGCAGTTAAGAGTACTTGCCAGTCAGGTCTAAGTTTTATCCTGTGGTCCCATGATGGAAGGAGACAACCAACTCCCAAAAGCTGTCTTTGGACCACCATGCATTCCCCAGGTATTCATGTGCTTCCTCCTCCAGAGCACAAAATAACAAATGAAATGTTGAGCTGACTCAGTAGCAGGTAGAGTATAGCACTGAAGCCTGGGGGGTTGAGTTCAGGCTCCAGAACCCACGGGGAAGTGAAGGTCAAATGACTTTGCTAAGTTATCTTTGACTTCCACACAAGCAGTATGGAACACTCACACAATAATAAGAAATAACTTTAATTGTGGTGTAATTGTATAAGAATACTGAAATAATCCTTTTCATCTTAATGTTGCCTTGCTTCCTTGTAGATCCCACACAAACTAGTCCAACTGCAATAAATTTGAGTTTCTTCTTTGTTTCTCCCCAAAGAAATTTATCTACCAGATGAATGTAAAGCTAAGGGATGCTCAGTCCTTCCTTGCTCAGAAATCCTGAGAGTTGTGAGAGGACCCTGTAAATGATCAACTGACACAAGAGGACATCTAAGAGAGGACAGGGACACAAGTGGGACAGATAGTTCTGGAAATCTCAAGACTGGCTGACAGAAGCTAGCCTTGATAAGGAGCTTAAACACAGAGCCAACTAGGCTCAGAATAAAAAAGTGCCTCCCCCAGAGGCCTGCCCAGCAAGACACAGGACAAAAGCAGCATAGAAGGACAGAGCGAGGGAGGGAGGGAGGGAGGGAGGGAGGGAGGGAGGGAGGGAGGGAGGGAGGGAGGGCCAGCTTCTCATGGGCATCTCCACCATTAGTTAGGACTTGAAGAGTGAGTGCCAGATGGGGAGAAGTGAGAATGCTAAGTGCAGCAAGCCTTTCCCAGCAAAACCAGAGTGAAAAGTCCATCTCCTTTGTACTTACCCCGTGTAGAAGAAAGAGATTTGGGGTGTTTTGTTTTGTTAGTAGCATATGTTTTTTTTTTTTTTTTTTTTTTCCTCAGAGATTCTCCTTCCCCCACTGAAAAGGCAGTCTCCACTTTGAACACTGTCGGGAGCTGCCACCCACCCCATGACTCCTGGGCCAAGATGCACATTGCGTCCTTGCAGTACATTACTCAGAAAGGGAGGGAAAAAGCCAAATTTAGAGTGATCGAGCTGCTCCAAGGCCATGCGTTTTCTGATGAGTCAGAGACAGAGGAAGACAATGAGCCTGAGGTACAGCCTGAGAGAAAGAAGATAAAGGCATCCAGCATCCCTGAGAAGAGCTGGACCAAACGAGACAGTAAGCCTAACTTTCCAAGCTGGTCAGCCCTGGATTCTGGACTTTTGAATCTTAAGAGTGAGAAGTTGAACCCAGTAGAGCTCTTTGAATTATTTTTTGATGGTGAAACATTCAACTTGATTGTCAATGAAACCAATAATTATGCTTCTCAGAAAAATGTCAGCCTAGAAGTCACAGTGCAGGAAATGAGGTGTGTGTTTGGTGTTCTGCTCTGCAGTGGATTTGTAAGGCATCCCAGAATGGGGATGTATTGGGAAATCTCTGATTCTGATCAGACCCTGGTTAGAAATGAAATTAGAAGGGACAGATTTGAATTAATTTTCTCATGCCTGCATTTTGCAGATAATAAGCACCTCGATCAAAAAGATAAGTTTTCAAATTTGAGGCCTCTCATAAAGCAAATGAAAAATTTTCCTCTTGTATGCCCCCCTGAGGAATACTATTGTTTTGACAAGTCAATGTGTGAATGCTTTGATTGTGACCAATTTCTGAATGGGAAGCCTCTTCAAATTGGCTATAAAATTTGGTGTGGTACAACTAACTACGCAAGGCTATCTGGTTTGGTTTGAGCCTTACCAAGAAGACTCGGGTGTGGATAAGGAGCTGGACCTTGGGCCAGGTGGAAATCTAATAATGAGTTTTGCTGATGTTCTTCTGGAGAAAGGTCACCATCCCTATCACTTGAGTTTTGATAGCTTCTTTACACCTGTTAAACTGATGTCAGCTTTGAAGAAGAAGGGAGTGAAGGCTACAGGATCGCTTTGTGAAAACAAAACAAAAATGTCCACTTATGAATGTGGAACTTATGAAAAAGATGAACCGGGGGTATTTTGATTTCATAGTGGAAGAAAAGGAGGAGATATTTTTATGCCGTTGGCATGGTGATGGCTTTATTAGTCTGTGTTCAAATGCTGTAGGCATAGAACCAGTCAGCAAAGCAAGCTGTGTAGCTGACGATAAGGAGTTCCTTCCTTCAGGTAACATCCATTGTGAAGTTATGTGAGGAATGCAGGAAAGGTGTAGCTAAAATGGATCAAATTATTTCCAAATACAGGGTGGGATTAAGAAGTAAGAAGCGGCTCTGGGTTTTGGTGAGTTACATGGTCGATGTAGCCATGAGCAATGCGTGGCAGTTGCACAGAATCTGTAACCCAGGCTCCCCTTTAGATCTCCCAGGTTTCCAGAAATGTGTGGCATGTTTTCGCTTGGGACATGATGCTAATCTGTCTGATTAGGACGCGTAAAGAACACAGTAACAACACACACACACAAATTATAAGTGTAGTAAATCTACATTACCAAAGCAAATGTAATGGAGAAGGTGTGATTATGTCACTGGTATTGTTTACATCAAGGATTGTTACAGCGAACAATGCTTTAAAAATAACATTCTGTGAGTGTTGGATTTGTGTTGCTTTTATGTCTAGTTTTGGGTCAGATATATGAAATGACTTACTTGTTAAATATTTTATATATTAAAAGAGCAAAAACCTACCATTTCCTCACTTTCAGTTTTGTTTTAGAGATTGACATTTTGAAAATGCAGGCAATATCACACTCTATAGAATGACACTGAATTCATAGTCCAGAATAGATACAAAACAGATATACAACTCATGCGGGAGGATATGCTAACGGATATAGGTATAAGGGAGTAAATATTTCAGCTGGATCACACTATATGTATATAGTTGAGACAGGGCCAGGCATGAAAATTGCTCTGTGTGTGTGTGAGTGTGTGTGTGTGTGTGTGTGTAGCTGTGCCTTTGAATACTGAAGAAAATGTTATGAGTTGGGAGAAGTCAGAGAGAGGAAAGTAATGAAGCAATCTGTGTAACAGTTATCCTGAGAAGAAAGCAAGTATAAGGTGATTGGACATAGTCTAGATTGAGGTCATCAGTGGTTACTCATCCAATGAGAGACATTTGGAGCAAGTGAACTATGACTCCATAATGCTGAAGATTTGTAGGGGTAAATTAAACTAAAGGCAAGGAGGATTCGACACCATTTCTGTGATTATTATTTAATTATTTATATAAAATAAACAAACACATCTCATTAGTTCTAAATTTCCTAGTTTTTTTTCCATTGAAAAAACATTAAAATGATTAGTGTGTTTGTACATAGTTTATATGTATGAGCATGTGCACTACAGCATGCATGTGGAGGTCCGAGGACAGCTTTGTGGGATCAGTAGTCTCTGTCAAGCTTGTGGGCCTCTGGACTGAGCTCAGGTCACCAGGCTTGGTGGCCAGCTCCATTTACTGCATGAGCCACCTTGCTACCCCCACCCTGCTTTCATTTAGTAAGTAGTAAAATCATATGTATATGAGAGAACTGTTTTGATCTTACATGGTTTTTAGATAAGGTGACAGTGTGGCCTAGTCTGGTCTTGCACTCACAGACTCAAGCAATGCTCTTACGTCAGCCTTCTGAGGGCAGAGACTATAGGCCCCCACCACAGGCACAGCATGGGAACCCACGCTAATCCGGACTTTGTCTAAATCTCTCTAGAGTTTTAAAAAAACACTTTAGACCCATGAAAAATAATGTAGATACTTAAAATATAAGTCTCTGGATTTGAGGGTATGAAATGAAAGTTCCCTGGAAAAACCACACCTGTGTTGTCTCCCATTCTCTACATCTTCGTGTCCCCAGTTCTTCACTCCCTTTTTGCTTCAGCTGACTCCAGAATCCCTGAACTCCCTCTTAATCCCCAATTGTCAGGCTGCACCCATCACATTGTTAAGGGAGACCATAGCAATGATTTCCTGTGTAAAGATGGGTAATTCTTAACCTCAAAGCATTATGTCCATGTGTGTCTTACAGAAAAATACCCAACTTTATATTATTTTTTTAAACTCACCCTATCTTTACAAAATGCATACAAATACTTATAGTTGTTCAATATTCAATATTAGTTAAGAACAACTTTTCTATTCAAATTTATTTCAAGATTTGGTATTTTAAGGGAAATCATTAGAGATGAAACAAAAAACTGAGAATAAGAAAGCTTACTGGAAGATTCAGAGACAGAAAATCCAAAAGACTCAAATATCTGGTTTTTCGAGAACAACTCTTCCCAAAGCAAACAAGCAACAAGAACAACAACAACAAAATGGTAAGAATCAAGCCCTGACTCCATTAACGATACTCTGTTATGCTTGCAGGCAGAAGCCTAGCATAATTGTCCTCTGAGAGGCTCCACCCAGCAGCTGACCAAAACAAATGCAGAGACCTACAGCCAAACATTAGATGGAGCTCAGGGAGACTTGCTGAAGAGTTGGGGAAAGGACTGAGGGACTCGGAGGTATTAGGGACTCCACAAGATAACCAACAGAGTCAACTAACCTAGATCCTTGGGGGCCCTCCAGAGTCTGAGCCATCAACTAAAGAGCATACATGGGCTGGACTTAGGCCCCAAGGCCCCAATACACACACATGGAAGCAAATGTGCAGCTTGGTCTTCAAACGGGTCCTCCAACAACTGGAGTGGGAGGCTGGCTGTCCCTGAGTCTGTTGCCTGCCTGTGGATCCTGTTCCCCTAATGGGCTGCGTTGTCTGGCATCAGTGTGAGTCTGTACCTACTCCACCAGTGACTTGATGTGCCAGGGAGGGTTAGTATGCAGGCTTGGGCATGGGGCTCTCCCTTCTCTGAGGAGAAGGGGGATGTAGGAGGGATGAAATAGGGGTGGGGCTGGGATCAGATGTAAAGTGAATAAATTAATTAATGGAAAAAATTAGAACATAACAGATCACTTGAAATCTTGTTTTCCAAGATGGCTACATTTAGAGGATTGTCAGGTCCCTCCCCCTACCCCCTACCCCCTACCCCCCTTACAGTAAAAATTTTAACCATTTAATCATGGAGTAGTCCTGCTGGCAGTTTTTTACTGAACCCCCTCACATCAAAAGACGACAAGTCCACAGAATTAATCCATTTCAGCCACTGTATGTGTTGTCAGAAAAGAAACAATCAGTGCTGACTGAAGGCTTTTCCACATTTGTCACACTAACCAGGCTCTCTCTAATGTGGTTTCTAAGGAGTGTCTGGCTACTAAAGCTTTAACTACACTGGGATGGTTTCTCACCACTGTGGATGTGAAGATGCCAGGAAAGCCCTGCATTCGAAATATTCAGAAATAAGCAAACTGTACTATAAGAGTTCAGAAAATTAGATAAATGCCAGTGTTCCTCTGGAACTTGTGAAACCGGTTCCCATGTGCCAAAAGGAGTCATTCCCCTTATCTCTGGCAGAAGGGGCGCAGGGCTCCCTGTAGTGCCTATCAGCATGGCAAAGCCCATGCTGGCCTCCAGGCATACTCTGTATCACAAGCAGCTGTTAACACGTGTCAGAGTCCAGGCTAGAATCCTGCCCTTCTCACCTCCTCTTCTAGCCTAACCCCATGGAGCTCAGGCTTCTCCTCTCTCGCTACTCATAATTCTAACAGTACATTATCATACTCTCTCCGTGTTTTCTATCTCTGGTTACTCGCCCTTCTCTCACAGATAGACACATAGTCCTGGCCATGTCCAGTCCGCTGACTCTGTTCAGTTTAGTTCTTTCTCTGCTCTGGACTCCTAGATGCCTCTGGCTATTCTCTCTCTCTCTCTCTCTCTCTCTCTCTCTCTCTCTCTCTCTCTCTCTCTCTCTCTCTCTCTCTCCTACAGTAAAAATTTTAGCCGGCAGTGGTGACGCACGTCTTTAATCCCAGCACTCAGGAGGCAGAGGCAGGTGGATTTCTGAGTCTGAGTCTGAGGCCAGCCTGGTCTACAAAGTGAGTTCCAGGGCAGCAAGGGCTATACAGAGAAACCCTGTCTTCAAAAACAAAAACAAAAACAAAAACAAACAAACAAACAAAACCACACACAACGAACCAAACAAACAAAAAATTTAACCATATAGAGTAGTCATGTTGGCGGTTTCTTTTTTTTTTGAAATACACACCCTTTATTAGAGCTGTGATTTGCAAACATTTTCTCCCTTTCTCTGGCTTGGTTTTTCATTATTATAATGGTATGTCTGGAAGCATAAAATGTATTGAAATTTGATGAGGTTCAATCTATTAATTTTTTATGCTATGGAAAAATCAAGCTTTTTATTGTCATAGCTAATATATCTTTGCCTTGCCCAATCTCTTAATGATTTCCCCATATATTTTCTCTTTTTTTAGCCTGATTATTTTCTCTTTTTTTGTATTTTTTATTAGATATTTTCTTTATTTACATTTCAAATGTTATCCCGAAAGTTCCCTATACCCTCCCCCCACCCTGCTCCCCTACCCACCCACTCCCACTTGGCAGTTTCTTTACTGAACCCCCTCACATCCAAAGACTACAAGTCCAAAGAATGAATCCAATTCAGCAACTGTATGTGTTCTTTAAAAAAAAAAATCAGTGCTGACTGAAGGCTTTTCCACATTTGTCACACTTACCAGTCTCTCTCTAATGTGGTTTCTCTGGTGATTCATAAGGAGTGTCTGGCTACTAAAGCTTTTATTGCACTGACTACACTGGGAAGGTTTCTCACCAGTGTGACTATGACGATGCCTGGAACGCCCTGCATTCTGAATAAAGGCTTTGCAACACTCATTACACTGGTAGTGCTTCTCTCTGCTGTGTATTCGCTGATGCTAGACAAGGTGTGAGCAAAGGCGGAAAGGCTTACATGATTTACATTCATATGGCAGGCACTGGAGGCTTTCCCACACTCCTAACTTGGATGATGTGGTTTCTCTGCAATGTGGCTCCACTGATGTTCATTCAAGCCTGATTTCTGGTTAAAGCCTTCCCACAGTCCTCCTCACAGTCATAATGGCTTCCCCCAGTGTGGATTCTCTGGTGTTGAAGGAGAACTGAGCACTGAGTGGAGTTCTTCCCACACTCATTGCGCCTGCATCATCTCTCTCCAGCAGGGTGCTGACGCTGCCTTTGCATCCTCTTATGTTTACAAGTTCCTCTGTTCTAGCATCCACAGAAGCATCTCTTTGGAGTCCAATATCCCCAAACACTCTGATTCCTTTAAGACTTCTTGCTTTACAGATATAGTTTCAGCACCTCGAACAATGGCCAGAAAAAAACAATAAATGGATCCACGTCAGAAAGATGCATCCTTGGAATTCAAAACTTGAAGTTTACATAATGTAAGGATGGGTTAAATAGAGATATCAGAGAAATGTTTACCATGTTTCTACAGCTGAATTGGCTGAAGAAAAATCAAGACAAAAAAAGAGGATATATACAAGCAGATATACCCTACAGAATATTCACCCCATAAAAGGCACTATTCTAAGTCATCCATGCTTGTTAAATCTTCAGATAACTCTTTACCTAAGATACTTAGATTTTTCCAATGTCAGAGATGCAAAAGCTTAAGGACAGGAAGGTTGTCTACTTGTCTACTTAGTAGCAGTGTGTAATTCGCCCACGTAATGTGGCCTCAGAACCACAGCCTTCAGTAAGCCCTATTGAAAGCCACCAGAATTTAGTTGAATGGACACGTACAATGCTTATCTTGTTCTTGCAATTGGGGGATGCCAAAGGATTCATGTTTGAGCTGTGTCACCTTGGACCGGTTGACTGCTGACTTCTGCTTGGCCTTCAAGGGCACCACATCTTCTGAGGGCGTGTTAGAATGCCCACACTTCTGATCTAGAGCCCGTGGGTTTATAAGAGATCCAGCAGAGCCTGAGTTAATGATTGATGCTAGGGATTATATGCAGCCATATTTTTTTTTGAAAAAGGAAAAAAAAAATAAGGACCAAAGTCCTATATCCCACCAAGAACAGGAAAGAGAGAACAAAAATGAGCCAACAGGTTGTGGTGATTTTAAATAGGTCAAGTTATTAGCTACATTTCCCTTTAAACAGTGAAATCTAGTGGAGATCGGTGGTACAGGCCTGAAATATATTACATAAAGGCTGAGTAAGAACTCAGATTCAAAGCGACCTGGAGAATGTAGTGAGACTGTCTTCAGATAAAACGGGATGCAGATATAGTGCAGCTGACATTCACTTGCTTAGCTTCTACAAGGCTAAGGTTCAGTCCTCGGCACCAGAAAGAACAGGAAGGGGTCGAGCATTGGGGGAGTCTAATTTCCCTGTCTTTGAGTGCTCGTGGCTCATTTCTACCGAAATATGACAGAAGGTATGACACGTAGCTTCTGTATGACAGTAATTTTTAAAAGCTTTGTAGCTTTTCCCTCTTGCTTTGTCTCCACTGGAGAAAACTAGCTGACATGCCATGATAACAAGCGATCCCATTGCAATATACCTTATTACATATAATTTACCTTAGTAAATTGCTATATGCTGTTTGAGCTCAAAAAAAAAAAAAAAAAAAAAAAAAAAAAAAAAAAAAAAAGCTGGTTCTGAAGGAGGGCTTGGCTCCTCCACTTCAGGCCCAAGCATGTTTGTCTAGAAGTATCCTTCAAGACCTCTTGTCTGGGGAAGGATAGGCTGCCTCATCCCTGTCCCTGAGGCAAGAGGAAAAGACAACAAATTGCTTAAGAGTTAAGCTACCATGTCCTTGGGAGCCTGGTTTGGTTTCTCGCACAAATGTGGTAACACATAACCACATAACTACAGTTCCAGGGGATGGAACCCCTTTCTGACCTCTGTGGACAATTGGCATACACATGGTACACATAAGTGCAGGCAAAACACGTGTGCACATAAAATAAATCTAAAATAAAAATTTAAGAAACAAATATATGTGATTTTTTTTAGATGCCAGTAGTGGGAAGTCTCACTGCAGGAAGAAATTCTGCCTGTGACCTTATTTGTTGACCAGAGGCTCCAACCAGCCACGTGTGACTGCACATCTCAGTCTTTTCTTATCTGCTCTGTTCTGCTCTCATGTTCTAGTCATCTGCTTGTGGTTTTCTTCTCTTCTGCGTGCTTATGTTTAATAATCTCGCTCTCATTTTGAAACCAAAAGCATAGCCATGCTGGATCATTCGCCATGCTGAAAATAATTGGAAAAGTTGTCAGAATCTTCAAAATGCCATTACTGTTTCTAAGCAGGAAACAGTCCAGTTTAGCTGAGGAAATCACAAGCTGGAAATACCTCCCCTTTTGCATGGTGGCTCGGCTGTTTTTTCCGTGAGCAGTCAATGATCCAACAAGCTCAAAGATTTTAAGCTACACCCTGTAGCTCGGGCTTTGCAAATGGCTACAGGGAGAAATAATATGACCTTTCCAGCCAGATGGGAAACTATTGAGGAACAAAATTGAATAAAACAGTAAAAAGTTCAACTAGAAAAGGAGATTGTCAACATGTCAGCATTCCTACTAGGCTGTCCCGGATAGTTACCTAGCAACAGTCAGGTAGGCCTGGCTTGCGATAAAAGAGACTGTTTGGCCTCTCTTAGCTCTGCTATCTCTGCCTCTTTTCCCTCTCTGAGCCCTTTCTCCCTCTCTCGCCTTCCCTGTCCCTGAAACCCCCCCCCCCAAGTGTTGCCATGCCTCCTCTCTCCTCCTCTTTCTTGCTCTCTCGCTCACTTGCTCTCGCTCTCTCCTTCTCTGTCCCCCTCTCTTTTTTTATCTCTACTCCCTTCTCAACCTCCCTTCCCATGCCCCTGAATAATCTCTACCCTATACTACACCCGTCTTATGTCTGGTACCCCGGGGTAGAAGGATGACTCAACATGGTCCTGCTGAGGCACCCCCTTCCACCACATCATACCGTGATCTACAAAACATAACTTTGGCCCTTACAAAAAATATCAGAGATGATGTATTTGTAGTCACGTTGCTGAGAAACATGTGTTACAGACACAGGAAAAGGAAGGGCATGGTATCTGCAAGAAAAGTTCATTTTGAAAGAGGCTGTGAGGTGGGAGTGGTGGGGGAGGGGTGCAAGGAGCAAAGACCTGACTGGTAACTCACGGCCCTCACCTAGTCACCTATGGTACGCCTTAAAAACTGTGCAAACAAGTTAAGGAACCGGTGAAGTGTTTACTGGGGCGGGGTGGGGTGGGGGTGGCTGATAATTTAAAGGCAAGGATCTGGATCAGGATTATTAAAGCTGCTCCTCTTGTCAATAAGCAAGTTACCACGACTCTGCTAGTGAATGAGGCAAGTAATCCAACCAACCAAGGGATTAAAAAAATAATACAACTTGGGTAGCTGGGCAACTCCAAGCCACCCCCTTCACACCCCAAGTGACAGCACAATGAGAGCTCTGGATGACACCTATGTCGTCCTGAGAACTGTGGCAGATTCTTAATGGGAATAAACTGTGAGTTTCAAGAGGGCTCAGAGGGTAAAGGTACTTGCCATGCAAGCTTGATAACCTGGGTTTGATCCCACTGATGTATATAGGAACTGGGCATGGAATTGTCCAGAAGTTTACAGGCCGACTAGCATGGAGTACACAAAAAATAGAAGCAACAAGAGTGATCATGGCTCAACAAGATGGAAGGTGTGAAATGACTCCCAAAACATTGCCCTATATACACACACATATACCATTGCACGTGTGTTGTGGATGGGCCTGGTGCTGTTTGTATTTTGACAAACAGCTCTCCTGGGAGTGGTTGCAGACAAGGAGTAAGTCACATACTCAGGTGACTTCTTGTGAACCAATTCCCTAATGAATAAAGGAGCCAATCACTGGACAAGTAGGTGGGGCTTCTGGGTTGGCTGGAGGAAGAGTGGAAGCAGGAGAGAGTTAGGTCCTTTTGGACAGGGATATTGTGAAGACAGGATGTAGCTACCAGTGTCTCCTGGTTTCAGTGGCAGATCCATCAGGATTCACCACCAGAGGATTTAGAATTAATAAGGCTTACAAGATCGTGATTTAGTTGATATGCCCAATGATTGAGTTACCATCTTTTCTAAACTAAGTTTGTGTTGCATTTTCTTTCAGGAGGTGGCTCATCCAGGTTCAAGAGAAAAAGGTATGGCAGCAAAGCATAGGTTTACCTGAGGTGTGCCACATAGGCCGTGGGGGTTGGCGTAGTAACAACCCACCAGTGGGAACTTAGCGAGCTGGGTGGAGACGTTTCAGGAGCTCTGAGCCCGAGAGTCTTCATGAGATAAAACAGGTTGGACATTGCCTGAGAGTGCATGACTAGCCAGGCCACCCCGGGGCAGAGAGTTGCTGGCACAAGCACAGGAACACGACGGTTCCTTTTTTAATATTTCCCGAAACACATATGCATGTCTTAATTCAAAAACACACACATAATACACATGGACAATAATAAATATTTTAAAAAAACAAAAGATAGAGACGCTAACCAATGATTGCCCAGCCATTTCTGCTAGGTGGTGTGTCTTGGAATTCTGTTGGTTATCTGCTGCTTAATGTTTTGCTCCCTTGGTTCTACTTGCTAAGTATTTAATAAACTCATTCATTCAAATGGAAATGTTATCGTGGATCATTCTCTGTGTGGAAGACCTAGGAATGAGTCAGTGTGGCAAAGAACTAAAACTTCCTGCTGATGGACAGAGAGAACCTGAAGTTATCAACAACCACACAACGGGGCTGTTCCAGAAGAATCTGTCACCCTTATTTACACTATCAGATGGCTATACTAGTCTTGACTGACATCTTCATTCAAAATCTCATGACATTCTTGTAAGCAGCAGCCAGATTACCAATTCACACAAACTCAAACACTTGTGTTTTTTTAAGATTTATTTATTATTTATGTTGCTATCTTCAAACATAACAGAAGAGGGCATTGGATCCCATTACAGATGGTTGTGATCCACCATGTGGTTGTTGGGAATTGAACTCAGGACTTCTGGAAGAGCAGTCAGTGCTCTTAACCTCTGAGCCATCTCTCCAGCACCAAACACTTGTTTTTATAAGCTATTAACATTCAGGGGGTGATTGTTTACACAGAAACAGGGAACGCAGGCTTGTAACCAAAGCCAAGCAAACTCTGCTCTTCGTTCAGTATTAAGTGTCTAGAACCCCAATCCTCATCTCACCTCCTTTCTGGGCTTGCAAAGGTCTTCAAGACTAGCCACCGCCTCCTTCCTGATGTCTGGGTGCTGCTGCTAGAGCCAGGCCTGCAACTCCTAAGATAGGATGGTCAGGAACTGCCCCAGCACCAGCAGCTCCAGGATCTGCTCCTTGCTGTGTGTGGGTCTGCAGAGTTCCCACAATGGCTCAGAGCTTTCCAAGGTTCAGGAGTCTCTTGGTAACAAGAATCCCTAAAATGTCGTGAAGCCTCTTGGCCAGAAAAGCTGTTCACTGGAAAATAGCTTTGTTGGTCCCGGAGAGGACCTTCCTGAATCTTCACACTCTTAAGGACATCCTGTCCCTGTGGTGAAACCATTCTGGGATTAATTTAGAGGGTTCACAGCAGTGAATTGAAAGAAAAAATATGATTAAAGACTCTTTGATTCAATCTTCCTATGGAGCATGAACCTGACAATATAATACTATGTCAATGGTAAATAAAAGTAGTGATAAAATACAGAGAATGGAAACAATGTACAAAATTTATATTAATTAAAAGTGGCCAGGTGCAATGGCACAAGCCTTTAATCCTGGCTTCATTTAGGAAGCAGAGGAAGTTAGATCTCTGAGACTTGGAGGCCAACCTAATCTACATATTGAGTCCCAGGCTAGCCAGAGCTATGTAGTGAGAGCCAGTCTGAAAATAAAAATAATTTTTAAGTATAAGTAGGTATTACTTGCATATGTTTGGGAAAGCATATGGTAAAGGGCAGATTAATAGTCTTAAGTCTAGAACCTTCCCTATAGTCTTGTATTTGTAATACCTTCCACCCTTGAGTTGTGACTCTGAGCTCAACTATATGACTTAACTTGGCTTATGTGTTATTGGTAAACCAGAGACTTGAAAGGCACTTGTGTAACTGCGTTTGGCTTACTTTTCCCCCTCTCAAATTGACATAAGGTTATACTCAGGAATATACCCTTCTTGATCTGAGACCCAAGAAGAGATAAGTTACCCCACTAATGATGAGACCATCCTAGACCAGCTAAAAATGGAGATGTTGACAGACATATGGGTATGCCTAACTTAAGACCTGTAGGATTATGTGGTCATTCTACAACTGACAGCAAACATACATATATGCCCTGCCCACCACTGGCCAGCTGTGGCCCAAGGCCCAGTGATGTTACACTATTCTGTCAGAGCAACAGAGAACTGAAATACAGGAGTGAGGATGTGAACAAATGGGGAAAATGAGTATACTTTTGATTGTGTAGTTTGTATACTTGTATATCTGATTATTGTTAAAATTTGGAATAAAATATGTATTCCAAGGAGAGAGTGAGAACACAAAGTGTAATGATTCAAATATCTGGCAATATATAGTAGCTGAAGGTAATGAAGGCTATAAAAAGGACAAAAGGGGAGCTTAAAAAAAACCTCACTGGGCCTGAAACATTGAAAACTATGGATTAGAAGCAAGTACTAAATGCAGTGCAGTAGGATTAGTTTAAAATAATGGGATTGCCTGGTGAGAAAAGACAAATGAGGATACAATATCACAGACCACACAAATGACATGAAGAGAAGTCACTCAAGGTTACACATCATGTTGCTAATAATAGGCAGGGGTTCTGGTGGCTTAGCTATGAAACATAAGTATGAACAAATAAGAAAATGTGTGATACAGGACATTGACAAGATTCCTAAGAAGGCCAGCAAATGCCACCAATGCCTCACAACTGAATTAGTACTGAGAAATAGCCAATTCCTGAATGTCTGGCCTCCAGAGGAGCACCAGAGTATGTGCACACAAATGCATAAAGATTCATTAGAGTGAAATAAAAAGCTAAAAATTTTAGACTCTGTTTCATTGAAAATTGCAGTAGGGGAGGAGGGCTTGGGGATCAATTAAGTTCAATTCTTAAGTGCAAAAGAAGTGACCTGCACATTGGGTTGAGGACAGGAAGAGCACTGGAGCCTGCTCAAAGCCATAGGCCAAAGGAATGAAAGGACACTAGAACGTCTCTGACCATGGGAGGAGAGGAAAGTGACAAAGCAGTAGGCTGGGAAGACATTAAAAACACGAGAGCTTGGATTTTATAAATGATCAGGGAAATTCTAAAGACTTTAAAAAAGAAAGTGCCAGACTGTATTTGTGTATTGAGAAGTTCTGCTACTGCGTGGAAACAATGAGAACAAAAGCCAGAGTGGAAGCAAGCCAGAAAGAGTTGGAAAGAGTTGAGAGAAAGTTAAGAACCTAAGCTATCGCAATTCATCCAGAAAGACTTCCACTTAAGTAAAGCGACTAAAAGATACAGTTTTGAAAAACTGATACAACTGAAGGAAGAAACAAATGCACTGCCCTCATTCAATAGATGTTTCTGGAACTGGGACTAGCTTAAGACTCCTGGATACAATTCTAATGCACACAAGGAAATGTTGTAGCTTAGAAGGTGTTTTCAAGGTCTATTCCTGTAAAAACTAGAAAGATCCTTCCTACATTTAACATCCAGTTGCTATGGATTACCTGTAATCCACAAAGAAACCATTTCATAAGTATTTACTAAGTGCCCACTGTGTGTCAGGCAGCAAAACAACTGCAGTTTGATGTGTTCCCATAGTCTTCCCAGAGTGAACTAAAACCAGAAAAGTATAAGAACATTTTCTCATTAGCTTTGGCGTACTTAGCAATAATGGAAAAACAATAATGTCAATCACCTATGTTGCAACACAATCCCCAAAGTATACTGGGTCACAATTACAAGGAAATAGAGGAATAACTTAAATACCCTGAAGGAAGACTCAAAGCAAATCTATTAAGATGATAATATACAGACAAGCCAATGGCTCTTCCACAAGCTGATGGAATGGGAAGAATGGGGAGAGGGGTAGAGTTATAAGTGAAGGAGATTTTAAAACTACATACAAGTGGCCTACAATTGCATCCGAATTGGAATAAATTAATTGTAAAAGAAATCTGACAGAGGGAATTTGAATGTAAACTAGGTATCAGATAGTATTAGGGAACGCTCTTGCTTCTAATTGTGTCTGCTAATGATATGATGAATGTAGGGAAATGTCCGTAGACATGCGTTAAAGTCTGGAGAGCTTGCTCAGTGGTACTTGCAGAGGACACCATGCTCAGCACCCATGTGACTGCTTACAAAACGTCTGTAACACTAGTTTCAGGGTACCCTACACTTTCCGGCCTCCGTGGGCACCAGGCAGCACACAGTGCACAGATGAAAACACTCAACCACATAAATAAAAATTAATAATTCTTTTAAAAATATACTGGGGGATGACATGTCATGATACTTGTAGTTTATTTTACAATAAAGAAAATTATATGAAACAAATGCTGCCCGTGTTTCCGCTTATGAGAAAAGAGTGATAGTATGGCTAAAGGTCTAGCTCACTGGTAGAACGGTCTCACTGTTTAGAAAGGTGCTTAGCATGTCCCTGGTTTCAATACCCAACATCATAAAATAGAAATAAGGGCTGGAGATCCGGTTTGGCGGTAGAATGCTTGCCTACTCTAAGAAGATGCCCTGGGTTCCACTCTCAGCACAATCAATTAATCATCAAGGACTATAACTGTCTCAGGTGTCTCAGGACTGGGTTTGAGCCAGGAAGATCCAGCATCCTCCAGATTTCACCCAGACTCGGAGCCCGGAATCAGGGTTGGATCGCGCCGGCGCAATTGACACCCCCACCCCCACCCCTTTTCCAAATAAGGACTTTAAATCTCCTGGAAAGCGGAGAGTCGGCAAAGCCCGCTGGACTCAACTTCCCAGGTCCCTAACAGCTGTCCCCGTCAAAGACAGGAAGTGCGTCATCGGTCCTGAGGCCAGGAGCCAAATTAAGCCTTCCTTCCCTCCCTCTTTCTAAAAGCAGCTTTTCTCGGGGAATTATGAGATAACTGAGCTTCGATGACGCAAGGCTGTCAAGCTTAGGCCCAAATCGCTACCCCACCATTGGAGGCTGAGTTTGTAGGGCGCGCTGGTAGGGGCACGAAAACAAAAACTGTGGGACTGGAAGTGACTGCTAGTTCCCAGCCTGTATTCCTCCTCAGGTCAGATCTGTTCCCAGCCTTGACTCTAAATTGACAGTGTAAAGAGAGAAGAGAGGCGGCGAAAACGTAAATTTGTTCGTCTTCGGGCATTGCTTTTGTTTTGTTTTTGCCTTCCCTCCTAGAGCCTCCTGTATTTCTCTTGTGGGTTCATACTATAGAATATGGATTCTCAACCCGTGGGCTGCAACACTTTTGGAGAGCCAACGACCTTTTCACTGGGGTACCCTATCAGATAGCCTGCATATCAGATATTTACATTATGATTCATCACAGTAGCAAAATGATGAAATATCGACAAAATAACTTTGTGGTTGGGGGAGGGGGGTCACCACAGCATGAGGAACTTTATTAAAGGGTCTCAGCATTAGGAAGAAGCTGTGGAAGAAGACAAGTATGTGAGCAAGCAATTGCAGTGTGAAATGAGTTAAAACAAAAACTTGTGATTCGGCTAGAGTAGAAAATCCTGTGTGTGCCTGGCAGGTGAGTTAGCAACTGCCTTGCTGAGAAGTAGGCTCCACCTGGACCCACACGGAAACTAAATCAACGGAAAAGCCTGCCGTTTCTGCCTTCCTTTTGTATGTCTCTAAAGCAGGTTCCTGCTCAGCTCTGCATACGGATATGTTAACTCTTTAACTAGTTTCTGACTAAAACTTGATGATACTCATTCCCCATCAAGGTTAAAGCCACAAAGGTGAGACTAAGAGTAGTACTTACGGCCGGCTTTTGCTAATTTCCTATCCCGGATCCTGAAATGGCACCCGAAAGTCCTCCGTTATGGTCCTACGACATGGACAGCAGAGAAAGAGGGCCCTGCAAACAGAAAATCCCACGGGGATGCTTGAGAGGATGTTAGGATTGCCTGATTGACCGGAAACAGTAAGCTGAACAGCCTGCTTAAGAGCTAGAATGACGCAAAGGTGTTTGTACCCATCAGGGCTGTTTTTGATTCAAAAACTGTTTTGCTCCGATTACAGTACAGTTCTTTTGTTGGGTCACCAGACAAAGCATTTTCCCTCTGGCCTGTGTGGAAATGGATCCCAGAGTTCACCAAAGCATGTGGTACTTAAAACGTTCTTGCACAAACAGAAACGTTGGGATTGGGAGAGTGCCTTCTGAGCAAGCAGCTGCAGTTGACATGTAGCTTCCTTAAGGCATTCTTGAAGTGCTTAAGGCAGATAGATCTGACATTAGCTCAGACCAATGGGCTGTGGCTAACAGGCCTTGCTCAGGGTAGCTAGGACCAAGTAAAACAGCTATTAATAAATGAGTTAAATAGTCCCAGCTCTCAATATGATTGAAAATATTAAAAGAAGTGGTAATAATAAAGCCCTATCATTATTTTAATGGTGCTTTAACAGTATTAAAAGTGCTTTAACAATACTTCAAATGTTTAAGCAAGATTGTGTTGAGATACTTGATGCATCTAAAAAACTGAGCAATTCTGACTGACTAGAAAGTAGAATGTGCAGCAAAGAGCACCAACACTTACTTTTCCTGTATCCCCCAGAGAGGAATCTAGGTAATATGATTAAATTCCCACCCAGAAATGTTATTGTAGCAGCTTTTTGGAAAACAGACTATAAGGAAGTAAGAATGGGAGCAGGGGGATCAGTAAAAAACTGCAATGAAGTCCTTAATGAAAGCAGTGTAAGCGGGGATCAAGGTAGTAACCACAGAACTAGAGAAGAGAGCAGACAACACGAGTCAGAAGCTAACGCTGATGTCTTTGTGCCCTTGAAACAGACTGTCATATAGTTAGTTCAGTCTGACCTCAAACTCACTTTTCAGCCCAAGATGGCCTTGAACTCCTGATACTCCTGCCTCTGCTTCCCAAATATGGAAATTACAAGTTTATGCTATTAGTTGATTTTTAAATTTTATTAATTATTCAAAGTCTGTTTAATACAGTCTTGTGCTAAAGGTTTGCTCTTGGACTGTATATAATAGTCATGAACACAAGTCTCTCATTCTCATACATTTTATAATACAAAATAAAATACTATTCTTGAAACCATATCTAAGAAAAATAAATCAAAATTATAAACAGAGTACCAAATGCATATTTAGTCTGGAAAAATCATGACATGTGTTACAAATTTTAAAGCCTTTCAGGCATCACAAGCAAAAATTTAAAAAGTAACAGTTTAATTATGTAAATACCTGATATACATCTACAATATTTTCACATTATTTCTTAGACCGTATGACCTTGTACTACTTATTTTTATGAATTTCTTTTTGATATCCTAGGCTGGCCTCAAACTCAATATGTAGCTCAATTTAAGATGACCCTAAATTTCTGCATTATCTCCCAAGTACTGGGATTACAAGCAATATCACCACACTCTGTGGAACTGAGGACTGCAATCAGGGCTCTGCACACATTAAGGATGAACTCTACCCGCTGAGCCACATTTTAAGCCTCTGTATTTATTGGTTAAATTTTTCTAGTAATAGGGAATGGAGAGATGACTCAAGAGCTAAGAGGGTTGCTACTCTAGCCTAAGCCCTGGGTTTGATTCTCAGCACCTACATAGCAGCTCACAGCCACCTGTAACTCCAGTTCCAGGAGATCCAGTATTCCTTTCTGGCTTTCTCCAGTGCCACACGTTCACATGGTGGATTGACGTTGATGCAGACAAAATACTCATACATGTAAAAAAATACAGTGAAAGTAAAAAAGGAGTCTAATTTCCAGTGAGCTTTGCCATTCAGGTGCTCATCATTTTTTCCTAAAGAACTGTTTTCAGTGTGATGTGTGTGTGATCTCAATACTGCATATGGAAGAGAATGAAAGCAGATCCTTATTCTGATCCTGTACAAAAGCCAACCCTAAATGAATCAGACCTTATTGGAAGATCTTTAACGCTGAAACTCTTAGAAGGAAAAGTAGGAGAAAAGCTTCAGAGGCAGGATGACTGTGAGGATGACGCCAGTCTTCCAGGAAATACATGCCAACTGCTAACAAATGCTGTCTAAAGAAATTAAGAACACTGACTGCTTTTCCAGAGGTCCTGAGTTCAAGTCTCTGCAATCACATGGTGTAATAGGATCTGATGCCCTCTTCTGGTTCGTCTGAGGACAGTGGTGGTGGTGGTGGTGGTGGTGGTGGTGGTGTGTGTGTGTGTGTGTGTGTGTGTGTAATCTTTTTTTTTTTAAAGGAGGAAAGGAAGAAATTAAAATGTGTCTGTATAGCAAAGGAAATAATTGAGGAGAAAGACAGCCTAGAATGAGAGAAAATCTTTATTAACTGGACCATATGATCCAGTTATACCACTGCTGAACATTATCCAAATGACTCCAGGTAAACATAACACAGTGATAATTACATATCAATGTTTATTACATCACTATTCACAATAGCTAAGTTCTTAGACTAAACTAGCCATCCATTCAACAGAGAAATAGGTTTAAAATGTGATAGATAGATAGATAGATAGATAGATAGAATTTTTCAGCTGTAAAGAAAAAGTTATATCAAAAGTTATAGGAGATGAATATAATTGGTGATAATCGTACTAAGCAAATGAATTCACATTCAGAAAGACAAATATTGCATGCTTTCATTTGTAGTTCCTAGATTTCATATAGATAAATAAGACCACGCGTACTTATGACACAAAAATAGAAGCAATGCTGTCTATAGTAGTGCTTTCAACCTGTGGGTCATGACCTCTTTGGGACCTCTTTCACCAAGTTCACATATCAGATATACTACATATCACATATTTATATTATGATTCATAACATCTAAGTTACAGCTATGAAGTAGCAATGAGAATAATTCTGTGGCTGGGATCACCACAACATGATGTCTCTTTGTGTGTGTGAACCACTGGGTTTAATTGTGTTTACTTGCATGACCATGAGTGGGGCTGTTTTGTTTTGTGAGGATGGCTCTCACCCTGTAATCCAGAACTCCAAGCTGGCCTGGAACTTGGAGCTGTAACTTGAAGTGGCTCTTCCTCCTCAGCTTCCCACATGCTGGGATCATAGGAATGAGCCAATTTCTCTGGCTTTCAACTATCTATCCTTAATAAATAAAGCCTTTCTGTTTCTGTTGAGGTCTCTTTTATATTTTCTTGCTACTGTAATGATTATCTTTTAAGGTGATGTTTTCTTATTTGTGTTTGTTATAAAAATGTAACTATCAATATCAATTTTGAAATTTTAGTAGCTTTGCTAAATTTGCTAATTATAAGTTGAAGATTAAATTATCTTGGCTTTTTCTATAAAGGGCATTCAGAATGGTCCTGAAAACTGTTATATGTTGCCGGGCGTGGTGGCGCATGACTTTAATCCCAGCACTCTGGAAGCAGAGGCAGGCAGATTTCTGAGTTTGAGGCCAGCCTGGTGTACAGAGTGAGTTCCAGGACATCCAGAGCTACACAGAGAAACCCTGTCTCGGAAAACAAAAACAAAAACAAAAACAAAAATACTGTTATATATTTATAATTAATAGTTTAATTTCCTCTCACTTTTATTTTCCCTTTTCATGCAGTTTCTAAACAAACATTTTCTTATGCATTTCCCTAGGGCTTCTTTATGACGATAGAGAACATATAATTTTCCTTTTTCTTGACATCACAGAGATTTCAGGAAGGCTATATAGGAGCTCATTCTTTTGCTATCTTCCCTTAGTTGTCCTTGGAAAAAACAAATTTTGAAAGTCTCTTGGTGCTAGAGTCATCTTTCCTGGATAATGTAGCTACCACCTGTGATCCAAGATGCTTTTCTTTATAAAGAATAGAGACCATCACTAAAAACCCAATTGGATACAGAACAAAGACTGACAGATCATGGTGGTCCCAACCCCAACAGATACATCCACATCATGTCTCCTGCATCTATGGCTCAGAGGACATGGAGGAAGAGGAGGCAAAAAAAAAATTGTAAGAAATCTAGGATGTCAGCTGTGAAACAGCCTCCAAGAAATGGCTGCATACACAAGACTGAAACAATTGCAGTATCAATAGACAATATCAATATCAATGGAAGGGGGTAAAATTTCACAGGGTGCCACCCCAAACCAAAGAACTACTGGCAACTATTGACTGCTGGGAAATGGAGAATTAGTCTCTCCCTAAGATGAGCCCTCTTATTAGCTGTCCAATGCAGTCTTGAAACCTTGAAATCATATGCACACAAATAACATATAAAAACAAAAACTTAGCCAGTGGAATATGTACATATATAGATACAGATATCTCTATATCTGTATAGATATAGATATATACTTGTTCATGCACATACATATATACAACATATATACATATACACAAACACACATGAATGTAGCAATAACAAAGAAAAGAGGCTATCAGCTTGAGAGTGAGAGGGTAGGAGAAAAGACTAGGGGGAGGAAGGAAAGTGATGTAATTCTACTTCAGTTAAAATTTTTTTCTTTTTAAAAGTCTTTTTACGAGGCAACCAAGAGGACGGAAAAAACTGGAGGAAGTAAAGGGAGGAGAGAAAATGTTGCATTGCTACTTCAGCTAAAAGAATTTCTTTTTAAAAGTCTTTTTACGAAGCAACCACTAAGAGGAGGGAGAAGGGGGGGATCATAGAGTGTCGCTGGTGCCTAGAGAAGCCGGAAGTGCTCTGTGCCCCGCCCCCCGGGGTCGGACTTTCGACACTTTTGTGACTGCGGGGTGCTACGAGGTGCTGCGTTCGCGGGTGGGTTTGGGTCCCGTCCTGTTACCGTCCTCCCGCAGGGGTCGGCTGCTTGTGGGGGTTGGGGGTGGGACAAAACATCTTCCTCCGCGGCCTAGTGGCGCCGAGAAGATAAACTCGGTGGCCACTTGGGCCGAGCGCCCGACAGGGCCTCGGGCGCCTCGCCTCAGGCCGGTTCCGGGTGTCTGGTCAGTCTCAGGGCGTTTGGCGATGGGATTCTCGGGTCTTGTACTTAAGCTTTGAAAATGGGAGACGTCACAGTTTTGCTTTTCCTGGAGACAAGGTCAGTTCCAAGGTCTTTATTCTGGGGTACTGGAAGAGAGCCAGAACTTTGGAATCGGGTTGCTTGGTCGAATCTGGCCTCAGCTCCTTTGTGACTTCTCCCCCCAGTCCCTTAACCTTTCTGTGTTTTGCTATTTTAGGGGATAATGATGTCGCCTAACTTACTGGATTGTTGTGAGGAATAAATGGCTTCATTTGTGCAAAGGTGCTTAAAATAGTACCAGGCACGGGGTAATCTGCACAGTGTAAAGATAGCTGTTATTATTCCTGTTGCTTTTCCTAACTAGGACAGCACTTTCTCTTCATCGATCAGCCTTGGTACTGGCTGTTGTCTTTTGAATGTTAGTACTATTTATCAGTTCTCTTTATAATGAATGATTTCTGTATTTTAGGAGGGAAAATAGAACATTCTGGAAAAGAGCCTATCCCACAGCAAAGAGTAAAAGTGGTTTGTGTAGTGTCTTGTAATGGTCAGGCTCACAGAGGTTTAAAATCCTGGGGATGCCTTTTTTTTTTTTTTTTTTTTTTTTTGGTGGGAGGAGGAGCTTGAGAAACAGGAGGAGCGTCTAACCGCGAAGGATTAGGACCCTGTTGTAAGCAGACATTGCTGCCGACCTGCCAGCTTTCTGACCCTCAGCGAGATTCCTCTCCAGTGTGAGAACCACACGGACGGCTGATAGTTAGAAGTGATGATAGGTAGATTGGCGATAGATTAGAGATAAGTCGATCTGATCCTGAGTTCCCACTAACACCCTTTGTTCTTTTTGCAGGTTTTTAAAGCTAATATTGACCATACACAGTTTGCCATGGTCATTGAGTTGATGCCTCTTGTGGTCTTTGAAAGTCCTTTCATCTTCCTTCTTTTTCTTAAGGAATTGGATCTTTAACCTCCTGAGGGTATACAGGGATCCCTGAAGCATTCTTTTCTCTATTTGTAACTTAACAAAAAACAAAAACAAAAACAAAACCCTTGTCTTTGGTTTACTTATTTGGCAAACGCCTGTGTTGGTAAACAGTCTTCTGATCCTGTACCTTTGTACTCTGCCCAGCTGGTGAGACTCCAGATAGGCAAGCTGACAAAACGTGAGTGTGTGAAGCCGTTATTAAGAATGTATCAGTGTTCATTTTTCTAGCCTCAGCTCTACTCTTCTTCCTTGATCCCAACAAAATGCTTTGGCCTGTACTCAGGAAAGAAAGAAGATAAGGTTTTGTTTACTATTTAAAATGACATTAGTAAAGATTTGAATGTGAATCAGAGAGAAACTCCATCTCACCTGCAGTAGTAGGCCCACCATTCAGCCATAAATCTTATAGTCCTCTTCAGTCATGCTTTTCCTGCCTTTCCCCCATCCGTCCTTACCAGCCTCCCTTTTCCTTCCTTTTCCTGCTCTCCTTCCCCTGTCTTTCTTTCATTCTTTTTACAGCTAACTAGAGGCCAAGACAACAGATCCCTTCATCTGCAGGTACAGCAATGTGCTATAAAGTAGGAGCTTTAATTTAGACATACTATCATGAACAGAATTGATAGTAATTCCTTAATATTGCATTCATGCTTTCCTGATTGACCCAAAAGTATCTTTTTACAGTTAGAGCATACTATATTTAAACTACATAGTACGTATAGAATTGCTGTCCCTTGTAATCTATGATAGTCCACCTTCCTTTTGCTTCCTCTTTAAAAATAACATTTATTTGTGGAAGAACTTGGGTTTTCAATATTCTCACATCAGTTGCTTTATTCTACTGATACTTTGAGGGGGGGGGAGAGGATCTTCTCTTTAGCTTCTTAGTTCTCAAACTTGGCTGCACTTTGGATCACACACTAAGTTCTCAGGTACTGAGGCCTGTGACCCACCCCCAGAGGCTAGTTCAATTCTCCTTGACTGTCCAACTATTAGGAGGCTTTCGAAGCTTCCCAGTGGTTCTCTTGCATACTATAACTTTAATCTTTTAATTTGTTCTTGTGTTTTTTCCTGTACATGAGTTCATGGATATAGAGGCTTGATTAAATTTAGGTTTACTTATTTGACTAAAATTATATTATTTCAGCTCTCTTGTGGCAGCTAATTAGGAAGTATTTCTGGATTCTTCGTAAGAGTTCACCCAGGTGTGATGGTTCACAGCAGGACTCTCCACTCTTGGGAGCTGAGGCAGGAAGATTGCCGAGAGGAAAAAGAAAAAACAATGAATGAGTTGAGGTTCCTGAACTTCTGTCAGCCGTGTTATCTCATAAATCATAGGAAATTGGAGTGAGAAATAGAAATTCAAGTGGGCACAGACTTGGAACTGTCTTTTCCCTTAGTAATTCTAGCTTACCTGTTCCCATCTCATTTCACTGAGTAAAGAGGGATGACCTGCCGTCTCAGTGTACCCACAGAACTTTGCAGTCAGTCCTAGTTTAAAATCTAGTTTGAATCCTGATTCAAAGGAATCAGCTCTTCTGTCCCTTTTAGGTTGCCTAGGTCTCACAGCTTCTGGGAAGCTGTGAATAACTGAGGCATTGACTACTTAAGATGTGACATTTCCAAGGTCATACATCTGATAGAGATAGGGAAAGAGCATTTGTATGTAAATGTTGTCTTATTGCGGTGGCTATGTTCTGCCTTGGGTGGGATTCTCAGCCAGCCTTCTCTGTCATGGACTATGCCAACTTTGGCTGCCTTGTGAGGCACATTGGGCAGCTACTGAATGCCCATTTAACACTTAGAGCTTTTAAGGTTACACAGTGAAGGAAAGGGAGGGTGCTTCCTTTACTCGTTCTGTATGGGTCAGAGAACTGCAGTACATCTGCCCATCCATCTGCTGTCGGTTGTCCAACCATGGAAATAAGCTTGCCTGCCTGTGTACTCTGGAGGCAGGCTTTGTCCTTACCTTCTTACCAGGTAACTCCCTTCTCTGGTTTAAGTTTTCTATAAGCTTATAACACCAAGATGTATCAGCCTGTTTTCCAGTTTTGAAGTTTACATTTGTGTGAGTTGTATGTTTGTGTTCCAATGTTTGTACATGTGTCTATACTGGTACATGCACACATGTGTGAACATGGAAGCCAGAGATCTGTACTAAATGTCTTCTATTGCTTTCCACCTTTATTCTTATTTAATTATCTATGTTTGAGACAGGGTCTCTCACTCTACTTGGAGCTCACCAGTTGGGTAAGAGTTGGCCAGCAACGCTAGGGCTCCTCTCATGTCCACATCCCTCTACAGTGCTGGAATGGCAGGTGCTTGCCGCCCTGTGGTGCTATACATGGTTGCTGAGGATCTGAACTCAGGTCCTCAAGCGTGTGTCGCAGGTACTTTAGTGACTAAGCTGTATTCCTAGCCCCTATATTTGGACTCTCCCAATAGTGGATTTTAGTTCCCAAGGTGACATTTAGCAACTCTGGAGGTGCTATTGTCATCTAGTGGGCACAGACCAGGAGTGCTGCTAACCATTCTAATAGCTATCAGGTAGTCCTGTCTTTTTTATACCATAGAGGTAACCTCACTTAAAATGTCTGAACTTGAGAAAAATGGCCTTGAAATGAATTTTAGAAAAAAAAAAAAGGCATTTGTGTTTATTTAGTCTTTTCTCTAACACAGTAATTATTCTGTTTCTGCTATATATTAATATCTGAGAAATAGAAAAACAAGGTGAGGACATTTGTTTTCAAGAAACTCACAATCCAGTGGGCTAGACAATCTATTTAGAAAGATAGTTTTAGTATATACCATGAATTGCCCTAGATTTCACTATGTAGACTAGGCTGGCATTAAACATGCAGCTCTCCTCCTGTCTCTGTCTGATGAGTGCTGGGGATTACAAGTATCCTCCATCAAGCCTGGCTGACAGGTTTTATTTGGCATTCCCAAAGTTCTAGCAGGGGGTTGTAGAAACTAGTACTAGCTTGAATGAAAACATACATGCCCTGGTTAGGAATTTTAGATCACTGCCTGTTCGAAGCTTGGGAGAATAGGGTAGGAAAGCATGTATTTGTGTTGAGTAGGCTGGAAATGATAATGCTAAATAGCTGTGAGGCTAGAGACACAGCAGATCTGAGAGACATTCTAGGGTAGAGCAGATTGGAGTAGATGATTTATGTTGAAACTGAGAAGAGGCAGTTACATGATTATGAGGATGCCTATGGGTAGAGCTGCAACATGTAGAGAATGCTGCAATGGGAAAGTGGGAGAAAGCAAGAGAATTAGCCTTGTTTGAAGCATGTTGACTTAGGTTTGTTTGTAAAATTTCCACTTAGAACTATCTGGGCAGCAACTCAAGATAGGGATCAAGAGTCTTTAAGAAATAGGAGCTAAATAAAATCTTGCAAGAGACTCAAGAATATGGGGCAGGGGGGTCAAGAACAGAATGCCAAAGCCCATTCTTACTTAAAAGGAGAAAGGCCGTAAACTGTTTTATGTACTTTATGTACTTTATTAGTTGGCAGTAATATCTACTCATCACATGCTAACCACTATTCCCAGTGCTCACATTTCTATCTGTTGTCCCTAACCTGTTAACATATGAGGAAATCAAGGCACAGAGATGAGTGATTTACCAAAGTCACCCATTTGGCTTGAGCCAAACCAGAATTGAGATCAGGAATCTTAGCTTTGGGGTCTACATACCTAATCAGACTGAAGGAGGGCATTAAAGAGACAATAAAGAGGCAACAGAAGAAAAAAGGTCCCATAACCCAGGGACAAGAGAGTTTCTAGACACAAACAGTAACTTCAGCCTGATTACCTGAGCAGCTGTGGAACACAGGAACTGAAAGAAGCTTTTTTGGGTACAAAGGCGTTATGATCTATATCTATGTTGAGACCTTGGCAGAAAGAAAACGAGAGTTGGAGTCAGGGGGCCTTTGGTCCTGAAGGATAGCAGACTGGCTAGGTGGGATCTTGCCCTCATGGAGCTTTTCCTATTTTCTAGATGTAAAACACAAGATTTCTCTTTATGATGCTAGCTTGACAATTACACAAGCTTAAATCTACATTCACCTCATTGTTAACCTTACACTAGTACACAATCTTTTCTTAAGCAAACCACATTTTTCATATACTTTTGGTCTCTCCCTATGGATTTGAATAAGAGCAGTGAACACTAGTCATGGCACAGCCTGAATGCTATCCTGTTTAAAATTTCTTCTGCTAAATTACTCCATTGTTTTTTAATTCACTCTCAAGTTCTCTTAGCAAGGACAGAATGCAGCTAGATACTCTGCCAGGATGTAACAAACAGATTTTACCAGCTAGGCCTCCTCTGCTCAGGCATTCTAGAATTCCAAACTCCCACCAGAATGGCCTAGTAAGCTTTACTTATATACATAGGGTCTTACCCTACAGCTGCAAACTGTTCTCTCCACAAACCAGTCCACAGTTGTAAGAAACACATGGTCAAGTTTATCACAGCAATGGCCTCTGCTCTGCACTAGTTACATTACTTTCTTGTTGCAATGACAAAATACCAACAGAAGCAAACAAAGTTTATTTTGGTTGACAGTTAGAGGGTACAATCCATCATGGGAGCAGCTACTCACATTCTGTCCAGTGAGGAAACAGAGAGGTACGCTGGTTCCCCATTTGCTATCACCTTGACTGCGCCCCGAGCCCATGGAATCATGCCACCCACAGTCATTAGGGTCTTCTGACTTACATTCAGTCTCTCCAGAACACCCTCACAGACATTTATGATTCTAAGTCCCACAAGATGACACAGAGACATTTGAACGTGGGGATCTCCTCAGCTGCTCTTTGGCAGTTTCCTTGGAGTCCTGGGCCTAGGAGGAGGGGAACATTTGCAACTATAGTGGCTTATGGTTCTCTCCACCTCTCAGTAGTCTTTTACAGAAATACAACTCACAGCTACAGTGAAACGGGAGAACTGCTTGGTTCGGGATGGCTAGAGAATCAAGGGAAAGCACAACCTTGGACTCACACTCTGCAGAGGACCAGATGGAGCTACTGGTCATAAAGGTGGAACAAGAAGAGGCCTCCCCCTTGGCAGAGGAGACCAGTTGGCTGGGCAGTCCTGGGCCTGACCGCTCCCGCCAGCGCTTCCGTGCTTTCCGCTACCCAGAGGCAGCCGGGCCCCGGCAGGCGCTGAGCCGGCTCCGCGAGCTCTGCAGACAGTGGCTGCGGCCAGACATGCACAGCAAGGAGCAGATCCTGGAGCTGCTGGTGCTGGAGCAGTTCCTGACCATCCTGCCAGGGGAGCTGCAGGCCTGGGTGCGCGAGCAGCACCCCGACAGCGGGGAGGAGGTGGTGGCGCTGCTGGAGTACTTGGACAGGCAGCTGGATGACACACCTCCACAGGTAGAAGGAACAGGTTTAGTTAGACCCGTGTCCTGTGCCTTTCAGAAACCAAGCAAGATCCAAGGAAGGCATTGCTTAGAGCCCGCAAAGTCTGTCTATGCTGGAAACCTGAGGCAACCAGCGAACTGACCTGGGCCCCTCAGGATAATTAATCGCATAAAGGAAAAGAAAAGGATTGTGGAAGAACTCATTCCTAGTGAGGCTGGGGTAGAATGTGTCGAGCAGAGTGGTGAAAGGTTACATATGTACTTCTTGTTGTGTGTGGAGTAAGACAGGAGGACAGGTTTGAGCAGTGGAATTGGCACAAACGGCTTTGTAGGTGTTTTATTGGCTTGTCACATGAAACAACATCTACAGTGGCTTGCTGGCAGTGATATGGTGCGTATGCCATGTCCCTTGGTAGTTCTGGTTGACAGTGGGGGGAATTCTATGGTTTTCTTAGAAGCTAGAATCTAAAAAGGTTATTTTGGGGCTTGCGGTTTTATTTTTTTACTATCCAGATTTATGGGTTCCTTGTTTAAACCTCTGGTAGAAAAGAGGCCAGGTTTAACTTCCACCTCTGGCCTGTTTTAGCAGACAATTTCCTTTTTCATTCCCTAGTGTTTTTGTATTGGAGAACTCATGGCCTTCTAACCAAAGACCAAGGCCAAGGTTCTGCACTTGGGAGTTATTTCCTGACTTTTGTAACAGTGAGAAGTTGCCAGAATTCTCTGAACTTTATCCTGTATAAAAGATGTGGAAAGGCTGAGCAGCAGAAGAGAAAGGCTTGGAAACTGACTTAGTGATCTAGAAGCAAACCTGCGTCTGGCAGGACAGGCCATGCCTTAATGGGTGGTTTCATGTAGCTTACTGGTTTCACTCACTCTTTAGACTAAACTAGAAATACCATCCTCAGTTTTCTGATAAGAAATTTGCAGGTGACGGGTTTATATCACCATTTTCCTAAAGTGGTTCATAAATCTGTATGTGTATAATAAGCATTGAATGAGCTGTGGAAATACTTGCCTAACTTTCCATTTTAGCTTTGCCATTTAGTAGCATGATTTTGGATAAGTTGTACCCTTATGAAGGAATTGTTTCTATTAAATGAGTACATATTTGTAGAATTTGGATACAATGCCAAGCTGATAGGAAATGTCTTTGGAAATGTCTAATAAGTAGATAGAAAATAAAACTGAATGACTGACTTCCAGGTTCCAGATGATGACGATGGGCAGGAACTCCTTTGCTCCAAGGCAGTGCTGTTGACATCAGCTCAGGGCTCAGAAAGTAGCCAGATGGAGCCCGTGGAGCCTCTGCTGAAGCAGGAGTCTTTGGGATCCCTGCCCTCAGAAGTCAGAGGTTAGTATTACTAGGCTTTATGGGTATTTTGGTTTTGGGTTTCCCCCCTCCCTTCTTAAAACATTTTATAAACTTGTATTTGCATAAATTTATTAGTCAAGTTTTTAAACCTGGGTTTTACAATGCAAGAAGGCTGATGCTAGAGTGAGTCTCACCCAGAGCTTCTTTTTGTCGTAGTCACTCATGTGGGGCACTGTGGAGAAGATGGAGTGACAGCTACTAGGCTCACATCGGAATTACAGGTGAATCGGAGCTGTTTTCCCTCCTCAGCATTCTTTACTAGTAGTGTGCTTCTCCACACTCATCTCCATCCCTAGCCTCAATTCTCCACCCAGTTCCTAGTTGGGATGTGAATTTCCTTGTCCATTTCAAGGTTTGTTTACTGTTTAACTTTGAATAGCATTTTTAAAAATTTATTTAATCTTATTTTATGTGCATTGGTATGAGGGTGTCAGATCCCTTGGAACTGCAGCTACAGACAGTTGTGAACTGGCATGTGGGTACTGGAAATTGAACCCAGGTCCTCTGAAAGAATAGATAGTGCCCTTAACCACTGAGCCCCTCACACAACATTCTTGAGGTCTCACCATTTGGGGGTGGGATAGAAAGGTTGTGAGCTTGCAACCCAGATACTTACCTATTCCATCTCTTTGGTGGAATTTTACTCTTTTAGGGGTTGCTGAAAATGGAAGATGTAGCCCCAGTCCTTTCCCCCAGATGGACAGAGCAGGATTCATCTCAGATGAACCTCTACAAAGATGGAATGCAGGAGCACTCTGGCAGCCTGGTTTCCCTGGGTAAGACTGATGAGTACTAATTTCTAATCAGGCTTCTTGCTATCTTTTACATAGTAGAACCTACTTCCCCATGAGGCTGTTGGAAGCTGTTGGGTTCATTATGTTTGAAACACTGTTATTGACAGCTCCTTCCTGCTTATAACTGGTTCTTTATCCTTTGTCTTAGTTAGGGTTTCTATTGCTATGACAAAACACTATAACCAAAAGCAACTTGGAGAAGAAAGGATTTATTTCAACTTACAGTTCCACACCATAGTCTACCATCAAAGGAAGTCAAGACAGGAACTCAAAGCAGGAGCCTGGAGGTAGAAACAAAAACTACAGAAGAGTACTGCTTACTGGCTTGCTCCTCATGGCCTAATCAGTCTGTTTTCTTGTGTACTTCAGGGACACTTGCTCAGGACTGGCACTGCCACAATGAGCTAGGTCTTCCCACATTGACAGTTAATCGAGGAAATGTCCCCACAAACTTGCCTACAGGCCAGTCTAATAGAGGAATCTTCTCAATTAAGATTCCTTCTTCCCAGGTAAGTCTAGGTTTTTGTCAAGTTGACAAGAACCAGTAGCATACACAGTGTTGCAGTGACAGCGAATGGGATAAAGCATAGAATCCCCTGTACTGTTCTGGCTGAGAGGAGATGCTCAGGGAATACTGAGTGCTGAAGGTGCACATCTCACAGGGACAGCACTCTTGCTGAGCATGCATGAAATCATGGCTTCAATGAACTGCAAAAAAAAAAGATCTTTTCCTTTCCCTTCCTGTTCCTATCCATGACTAGTAAAAAGACTGAGGAGCCTCTCCACAAGACATGGGTTATGGAATCAGGGTTAGAAGCAACATTAGACACCAGCCATAGGCCCTAACACTAAAGCAAGGACACAAAAGGTTACAAGATTTGTCAAATGTCACATGCTTGGTAGCATGGTAGGGCCTTCAGTTTTTCTCAGAGAATTGATGATCTCTTCTGGTGTGCCTGCCACTGCCAAGTCACAGTTTACCAGAACTACTTTTGTCTTTGTCCCAGTTGAGTTTCTATTCCTGCGACAAAACACCATGACCAAAAAGCACGTTAGGAGGGAAGGGTCGAATCAGCTTACATATCTACATTGCTGTTCATCACTGGAGGAAGTCAGGACAGGAACTCAAATAGAGCAAGACCCTGGAGGCAGGAACTGGCACAGAAGCCATGGAGGGTGGGCGTCAGGGGATCCTGCTTACTGACTTGCTTTCCATGGCTTACTCAGCCTGCTTTCTTATAGAACTCAGCCTGCCAGCCCAGGGATGGCACCACCCACAATGGGCTGGGCAGTCCCCCAACAATCACAAATTGGGAAAATGCCTTATAGCTGGATCTCATGGAGGCATTTCCTCAACTTAGGCTTCTTCCTCTCTGATGACACACAAACATATCACTATTAAGCTACAACCCTTCCTTTCTTATTCATTCCCAAGATATAACATTAAAATCTTTGTCTTGGTTAGGGTTTTACTGCTTTGAACAGACACCATGACCAAAGCAACTCTAATAAGGACAACATTAATTGGGGCTGGCTTACAGCTTCAGAGGTTCAGTCCATTAACATCAAGGTGGGAGCATGGCAGCATCCAGTCATGGTGCAGGAAAAGCTGAGAGTTTTACCTTGTCATCTGAAGGCTGCTAGGAGAAGACTGGCTCCCACAAGGTTAGAAGGAGATCTCAAAGCTCACACCCACAGTGACATACTTTCTCCCAAAAGGCCACATCTACTCCAACAAGGCCACACCTCCAAATAGTGCCATTCCTGGACAAACCATATCTAAACCTCCACACTCATGAATAACTTTAAAAATTGCAGTCTTTACATATTCAAACACATTAAATTAAAAGTCCAGGGGACTAGAGAGATAGATGGCTCAGCAGTTAAGACCACTGACAGCTTTTCCAGAGGTCCTGAGTTCAATTCCCAGCAACCACATGGTGCCTCACAACCATCTATAATGGGATCTGATGCCCTTTTCTGGAATGAAGCTGTACATGCAGGTAGACCACTCATATACATAAATAAATCTTTAAAAAATAAAATTAAGCCGGGCGTGGTGGCGCACGCCTTTAATCCCAGCACTTGGGAGGCAGAGGCAGGCGGATTTCTGAGTTTGAGGCCAGCTTGGTCTACAAAGTGAGTGCCAGGACAGCCAGAGCTACACACAGAGAAACCCTGTCTCGAAAAACCAAAAATAAAAAATAAAAAATAAAATTAAAAGTCCAAAGTCTTAGATGTGAGCACCAATAAAAAATCAAAATTAAATGAAATTCCTCCAAGCGGGAAGACAGGGGACAGAAACCATTTGCACCAGGCAAAACCAAACCAGCAGTATAAATAACTCAACATCCAATTATCTGGGATTTACTCAGTCTTCTGGGATCCTCCAGAAGGGCTTGAATCAGTTCTGTGGTTCTACCCTTTGCATCACTCACAACTTATCTTCTAGGCTCTAGCTGGCTCCATTCTACTGCTGCTGCTTTCTTGGTGATCATTCCATGGTACTGACATCTCCAAAATGTTCTTCTGTTGCAACTAGGCTGCACCTTCTCAAATAGCCTCTCATAGACTCTCTTCATGGTGCCAAGCTTCAAATTCTTTGCATGATCCCCTGGACCTTCAATTGCTACCAAGGCTGCACCTTCACCAATGGCCTGTCCTGGCCTCTCACAGTGCCGAGCCTCAGCTGTTCTCCATGACCCCTTCATGCCTTCAAAACCAGTACCACCTGGGTGACCCTTACACATTACCAAGTCCCGCTGCTAGCAATAAATACAACCTTAACCACCTCTGGAACATACCTTCTAAGTGCTGATTCTTAGAAAACACTTCCCAGAAGATGTCACCTCAGTGATGCTGGTCTCTTCTTAACCACTGCTAATTTCTCAGCTTCAGCTAACCAGCATCAATTGTCCCAGGAAAGCAAAGGTTTCACTTCAGTCGTGCTGGTCTCCTTTTAATTGTGGCTGACTCTTAAACCCCATCTGACCAGAATGGCAGAATCTTAATTCAAAATAACAAAATGGCCTATCACACTGAGCTCTCAACACTCAGTGGCTTTTCTAACTCAAAATTCTTCCACAATCCTCCCAAAAACATGGTCAGGTCTGTCAGAGCAATACCCCAAATCCTACTACCAATTTGCCTTATTTTCTTTCTATTGCTGCAATAAAACGCCATGACCAAAAAGCAAGTTGGGGAGGAAAGGGTTTACTCATCTTACAGTTCCACATTGCTGTTCATCACTGAAGGAAGTCAGGACAGGAACTCAAACAGCATAAGATCCTGGAGGCAAGAGCTGATACAGAAGCCATGGACAAAAGTAGCTTACTCAGGCTTGCTTCCCCTGGCTTGCTCAGCTGGCTCAGCCTACGTTCTTATAGAACCCAGGACTGACAGTCCAGGGATAGAACCACCCACAGTGGGCTGGGCCCTCCCCAATTGATCACTAATTGAGAAAATGTCATATAGCTGGATCTCCTAGAGTCATTTCCTTAACTGAGGCTGTTTCCTCTCATGACTTTAGCTGTGTCAAGTTGCCACAAAACCAACCAATACAATCTTTATCACAAACAGATGTGAACACTGCAGAATTCCTTTCAGAATTGCCCTGTTTTCTGTTGCTTCCTGTGTTCGGTCTTTCTTACATCTGTTCTAGTTTCTTTTCTGTTGCTGTAATAAATACTATATGACCCAAATGCTATGACTGCTTGAGGGAGTAAAGGGTTTATTTTTATCCCATAGTCTTTGATTGAAGGAAGTCCTTGCATGAACTCATACAGGAACCTGAGGGCACAGACTGAAGCAGAGGCCACTGAGAAATGCTAACTGGCCTGCTCCACTGTGGGGTGGGGTGCTTTCAGACCCTTATCCTAGCTCCCTGGAAGCCAGTATTCTGCTAGCAGCCTTCAGATGAACATGTAGAACTCTCAGCTCCTCCTACACCATGCCTGCCTGAATGCTGCCATGTTCCTGACTTGATAATGGACTGAACCTCTGAACCTGTAAGACAGCCCCAATTAAATGTTGTCCTTATAGGAGCTGCCTTGGTCCTTCGTGCCTCAGTAGCTCTTCTGCCTTGGTGTCTGTTCACAGCAGTAAAACCCTAAGACACTACCTGACTTTCTTCTACAATCAGGACTACCTGACCAGGGATGGCACCACTGATAATATGCTGGGTCCTCCCACATCAGTGATTAAACAAGAAAATGCCCCCCACAGACTTGCCACAGACCTACCAAATGGAAGAGATTCCTCAGTTGAGATACCCTTATAGTTTGTGTCAAATTGACAAAAAGTCACTAGCATAATTTAGTTGACTCTTGTCAAATACATCCATTATTAAACCATAACCTTTCCTTTCTTGTTTATACCCAAGGCCTTATGTTAATACTCCAACCTAAAACAGCATAATTTTATAAACGTCAAAGTCTTTTAAAAAAAAAACTCAACATTTTAAAATTTAGAATCTCTTTAACTTTTGGTTCCTGTGCAGTTAAGACCAAGTCAAGGGCTAGAGAGATGGTTCAGAAGTCAAGCACACTGGCTCTTCTTATAAAGGTCCTGACTTCAATTCCCAGCAACCAAACGGTGGCTTATAACCATCTGTAATGAGGTCTGGTGTTCTCTTCTTCCCGGCAGGCATATGTGCAGGCAGAACACTGTACACATAATTAATAAATAAATCTTTAAAAAAAAAAAAAAGAACAAGTCAAAAGATTTACTCCAAAAGGAAAGCACTGGGGCATAAAACCAATCACATTTAAGCAAAGCCAAAATCCAGCAGTATAGCTTCAAATCTTGTAATTCAGTATTCAAGATCTATGACTCGCTAATGACATTCTGGCCTCTGAAGGGCTTAGCTCTTTTTCTTTCCAGAAGAGAAAGTGAAGTATTTAATCTTAGGTACATGTCTTTGCTGCCTTCCTATTATTACACCTTCAGGGTTCCCCTACAACCTCACTGTGTATCCACAGGAATCCTTAGTTCTCACCAACCACTTTCTCTCCACTCCCATTATTCCTGGTTATGTCCTTCTTTCAACAACCCCATTTCTGCCTTCATGCCTCAGTAGCTCTTCTGTTATCCTCCTTTTTGTTCCATCCTGATTTCTACACTTAAATGCTTAATAACCTTGCTGAACACATAGACCTTTATGATTATTGTCTCTATGCTATTCATCACAGTGTTCCTATGCAAAGCATAATTAACAATTATTGGCATTTGTGTTTCAGATCAGGACATGCAGACTAAGGTTAGGGACTTGCCTCGAGCTGAAGAATACAGGGACCAAAAGCCTGAGCAGACAGTGTGCTTCCTGGGTGAAGACACTGTCCCGATTCCTACAGGTGCAGAAGCCAGTGAGCAGGAAGGCAAGTTACAGGCAGCACAGAAGAGTGCCACAGGAACCAGGCGGTTCTATTGCCGTGAATGTGGGAAGAGCTTTGCTCAGAGTTCAGGCCTAAGTAAACACAAAAGAATCCACACTGGATTGAAACCCTATGAATGTGAGGAGTGTGGCAAAGCCTTCATTGGAAGCTCAGCTCTCATTATTCATCAGAGAGTTCACACTGGTGAGAAGCCATATGAGTGTGAAGAATGTGGTAAGGCCTTCAGTCACAGCTCAGATCTCATCAAACACCAGAGAACCCACACTGGGGAAAAGCCCTACGAGTGTGATGACTGTGGGAAAACCTTCACTCAGAGCTGCAGCCTCCTTGAACATCACAGAATTCACACTGGGGAGAAGCCATACCAGTGCAACATGTGTCCCAAAGCCTTTAGGCGTAGCTCACATCTTCTGAGACAT
Organism: Mus musculus; assembly: GCF_000001635.26. Taxonomy (NCBI): domain Eukaryota; kingdom Metazoa; phylum Chordata; class Mammalia; order Rodentia; family Muridae; genus Mus; species Mus musculus. Next base: position 21,388,131 of record NC_000079.6, on the reverse strand, counting down.
CAGAGGACCCATACTGGGGATAAAGATTTTTTTGTTCCAGAACCTTACTGGGAAAGTCAGAGTAGGGTGGAAAGCCATTGGGAAAATATTGAAACTCCTGTGTCTTATCAATGTAATGATTGTGAGAGAAGTTTCAGTAGGATTACAAGCCTTATTGAACACCAAAAAGTACACACTGGTGAGAAGCCCTTTGAGTGCCAAACCTGTGGAAAAGGCTTCACCCGACCTTCATACCTTATTCAACATCAGAGAAGACACACGGGGAAGAAAACTTCTGTCACAGTGACCCCTGCTGTACATTCCGAAGTTGGTGTTCAACTGTCATTGAACTGAAGCCACTCTGTAGTTCTTAATGACTGCAGAAGTCATAGGCTGGGGCTCTATTTGATAATGTACATTCTCAGATATTAGGAATCTGGCTAAGACTTATCTTCTACATTCTAGAAGGTGACTAGGAAAAAAAAATTAATTTCATAGAAGAGTTGTCTACAAGAGTCCTCACCCATTGGAACTAAATGGGCTTCCTGACTGTCAAATTGCCTTCCCTTGTCCTGCACTTCATATCTCTTGAGGGAATGGTTATGCTTTGGGGGTGTTGCTCTGATCCTTCATTAGGCTATTGGGCCCTTCACATGTGGTCAGACTTGGAACTCTTATGTCCTGCTTTGTGCCTTGTATACAGGTGCTAATAGACATTTATTAAATATACTGGTGAGATTTCCTACATAGCTCTAAAAACCCATTATCTGGAAATTCTCACCAAAACCATTTGTATATCTTTTTAAAAAAAATGATGTTTTAGATTGAATCAATGTAGAACTGCTTTGTTTTTGTTTTTTGCCAAGTACCCCAACTTGGCAGGGCAGAGGTGAAGGTGAGGTTACTGTGCTAAAATCCTTTAATCCTTTACCTAATTTAGGAATTCTGTGAGAGTGCCTTAAACAGCTTTCTTAGCATTAAATCATTGTGAATGTGCCACCCATGGAATTCCACTAATATTTTTTTTCTTGTTAATTTTGTTACTCTTGAGAGAACAAAAAAAAAAAAAAAAGAAAGAAAAAAAAACCTTTCCTACTCATGTAGTGTGAAAATGAGTTTCAGAATAAAGTGATCAATGTCTAAGGCTCAGCCTGTTGGTTCTTACTTGGGTGGTTATCTTGGGTCTAACCAAGAGCTCCTGCATCTCATAACCACTGCGCTAAGACAGTCCATATGATACAGCAGAGTTACTAAAGGATCTGGTACGTGTGGGACAAGAGTTGGCCGGAGCTTCACTACTGAGTAAGTAAGCAGCAGTTGGTCTCTTGATGTGCTGTGTTCCACACTGCTTAGTATAGGGAGGGGGGTTTCATAAGTTACACTCCATAAGCAGTGACATTGCTAGCTCGCTGTGTCCTTGTATGACAAGATTCCTAAGGAAGAACGATCTATCAGCAGATGTTTGCCTATCTCCTACCATACTGCTAGGGAATTAACTATATAAACACTCTGGCTTGGCTCTCAGTCTTTTATCGAAGAGTATTTTAGTAGTCTCACTTCGTTGCGGCACTTGAGAAGCAGAGGCAGGCAGATTTCTGAGTTTGAGGTTCACCTGATCTACAGAGCAAGTTCCAGGAGATTCATAGATACAGAGAAACCCTGTCTGAAAACAAACAAAAACAAAAGGAAAAACATTTCAGTGGAGTGCTGGTGAGATGGCTCACAAGTTAAAAGTGCTTGTTCTTGGAGATAAACCATGTTCAATTCTCAGTACCCACACAGTGCCCTGAAACCATCAGTAACCCAGTTCCAGGGGATCCAACACCTTCCGACCCCAGAGGGCACCACACACACTTGGTGCACAGACATGCATAGGAGCAAAACAAACAGTTAAAAATACATCTAAGCATCTTTTAAAAGAGAGTTTTAAGAACATTGCATTTAATGTTCTACTTTTCTCAAAGGTTCACCTATAACACATACTGATAATAAGCTGCACAAAGCTTATTCCCCACTAAGTCCACACTTTGGCAAGCCAATGAATTCACACAAAAAAATATTTAAAATTAAAATTGCTTGCTTTTGAATCCAGAATGTTGACTGAATCACCTGAAACCAATGCCATTACACGTGGTAATTACTTTATGTTCACTTCCAGTAACTCCCCTTAGACACTCTGCAGATCATCTTTTTTTTTTTAATGTAGGACTTTTTTTTTAAGATTGCTTTATTTTATGTATGTGAGTATGCTTTATTTTATGTATGTGAGTACACTGTTGTCCTCAGACTCACCAGAAGAAGACATCAGGTCCTATTACAGATGGTTGTGAGCCACCATGTGGTTGCTGAGAATTGAACTCAGGACCTATGGAAGAGCAGTCAGTGCTCTTAATCACTGAGCCATCTCTCCAGCCCATCTTTTTTCTTTTTCTTAACTGGACATTTCAGTTTTGTCAGTTGAAGTCAGTAATGTGAAAGTATTTATTACATATATTTCAAATGGAGTTGCTTCTACAGAGATCTCAGGGATGCCTGCTTGCTTTCTTGCAAACTTCCATTAGCCTATCACTTGTTAGAAATACTACCATTACTGTATCCATTCAAATTTCTCGACTGATTTCTGGTGTCAGCAGTTTTCCATGGTTATAATAGCAGTGTTGAGATTGTGGAATTCAGACAGAACAAATTTTGTAGCTTGATTCCACTATGATTTAGCTTATATGATATTTCTCTTGCTGTAAGATCCTGACCCTCTGTCAGTGGTACTTCGAGATGCCCCTGAGTGAGACAGCAAGACACAGATTAATGCAAAAGTAAGAGGTTTATTTTCTGGTGTGTTGGGGTTAACCTTCAAAGGACAGTTTCTAAGAAGGTGACCCTGGATGGCTATTAAAAGGAGTTTTTATACTTTCTTAGGGGCACAGATTACATCAGCAAAGTTACAGTTCAAACTTATTGACTAAGCATATTGACCTTTAAATCTATTGGCTAGCAAGCATGACACACATTTGAACTCTACCTGGGACTTTCCAGAGGTTCAGGTAACTATCAGTACATTCTGAGAATTTTTTTACTCAAGAATGTTCCTGTGGGTTGGAATGGAACTTGCCTAGCTTGATTCCAGGTGGGAGGGGGAAGCTGTAAGGAGGGTGTGGGACTGGAAAACCTCTTAGGGTCTCTCATCACCAAATACATTAGAAAAAATAAAAAGCTAGGAATCAAGTTATTATCTAACTCCCTCACAGACTTATCTAGGACTCTGTGTTTATGAGTTCCCTAGGTTTGGTACATCAAGGTTTTCAGAGACCTACAGTGACCAAGCCAGCTCAGTCAGTCAACAGGATCTTGAGGGAGGAAATGAGAATTTTAAAAAGAAAAAACAATTAGACAACATTATAACATGACCCCAGTCAATGCTGAGACAGGTTTAATTTCTCCCATTCTGCTTTTATATCATTCTGGGTACATGCAAAGAATGGATCAGTTCTAAAGCATAAACAAAGGTCCCATGATTACTGTATTTAGGGGCTTAATGAGACAAGACATAACACATTCCCCAGGTGTATTCATCTTGAGTCTTGTCCTAGCCCAGTGTCAAATTCTTGTCTGAGCCTACTCTCTTGTCCTAGCCCAATGTAAATATTCTTGCTGATATCCTTGAAGCAGTACCAAGAGCTCTCCATACTACAGACCCAGGTTTAACAAATCCTTATGTAAATGGTTTATAATTCAGTAATAAGCCACATTGTTGTTTTGTGAGTTCTTAAATGTAAAAATGCATGGCAGGATTTCTAAACTTCTGAACATGTATTAGGACCCTGCAGAAAATCAGAACAATGTACGGGTGTGTTGGAGGGGACATATCTTTAAAGAATTGGGTGGTGTGCCTATAGAGGCTGCTTTCTATAAATCTGGAGACTAAGGGTGTGAGTTTCAGGTCAAAAGCTAAAAGGCTCCAGACTCAAGAAGGACAATGTTCAGTTTGCATCCAAGGACTGGGAAAGCCAATGTCCTATTCAAGACACTGGCAGGAATGGTGTCACTTTTCTAGGGAGAGTTAGCTCTTTTGTTCTTTCAGGCCTTTAACTGATTGGATGAAGGACTGGATCTGGGGCAGTGTACTCACTGAATTACAGATTCAAATGATAATCTTCAAAACTACCCTTACTATGCTCTCAGAGTGATGTCTGACCAAAATATGACCAAGGACATGTGGAATTAACCCTCATGGTGCTGCAGTTTGCATTGTGCTGCTACACCTTTTTGGTGTGTATTTTGTATCCCAGACTGACCTCAACTTCTTTTTGTAGCCAAGGATGATCTTCAACTCCAGATCCTCCCGACTCCACCTTCCAGGTGCTGGGCTCACAGGTGTGTATTACCACCTGTGGCTTGCTCCCACCTTTCCTGACTGAGCCCAGCCAGGTTGTTTGTCATCTCCCTGCTTCTAGATCAGGGTAGAAATCACTGTGAGGCTGAGATATGATAAGTTACCAGAGGCCAAAGTATACCAGATTCTAAACAGAATTCACAAAATTCTATTCCCAATTCTATTCCCTCTTTGATAGAAAATTTCCAGGTACTTAATGCTTAAGACAAAACTGTTTCTTTTCTTTTCTTGTTTTCAGAAATGAAAGTTACCTGTTTCCTAGCAAATTATATCTTTAAAGCCATTCTGTGGGAGCTGGAGAGATGGCTCAGTGGTTAGGAGCACTGGCTGCTCCTCTAGAGGTCCTGAGTTCAATTCCCAGCAACCACATGATGGCTCTCAACTATCTGTAGTGGGATCCAATGCCCTCTGCAGTGTGTCTGAAGAGAACAATAGTGTACTTACATACATACATAAATTAAAAAAAAAAACATTCTGAGACCTGCCTTGGGACAGGTTAAAAGGAATCAAAGATGGACAAGAGCATGAGAACTAAACTCTCTTCCTTGTACAATCCATTTGTATCTTCATTGTCTTGTCCATTTAAAGTAGAACTAACATGTATCATAGCTACCTGGCAACCAGCATTCCAGCAGGTGCCACACAGACTAGGATTTATGCAAGATGACCTAAACTCTATCTCCTACCCTAAACATAACTTCATTTTCTAAGCACCAAGACTACTTTGCACTCAGCTCCCTGCCTATTACAAGGCTTTAATTAGATACGTGCTTTCCTCCATCAAGGATTAATTCTCTCTGCCTCACCTAAGGCACAGTCACAAGTTCATGAAGACTGTTTATCTTCAGGGTGACAAGAAGTCTCAGCTGCAGAATGCCATGCCCTTGTATAATCGGTTTTGATAACACCCTGCATGTGATAGCTGATCTTAGATGTTGAGTATACAAAGAGATGCCTCTAAGACCAAGACTAAATTGTCATTGCTGCCACTCCCATCTACTCCTGAGGAAAGAATACTTACACACATAAAATAGAAATTAAAATCAGGGAGATGCGAAAGGCATCTCTATCTGTGTGTCTGTGAGGATTTTTCCAGATGTGAGTAACTTTATTATTTGTTGTTGTTGTTGTTGCTGTGATAAAATACCATGACCAAAGACACCATAAGAAGAGAGGTTTTTTTTTTTTAATTCTTTTTAAAGTTATTTTCATACACTATATTCTGATTATGGTTCCCCTCCCCCATTCCTTCCATTTCCCTACCTTCGCTCCCATCTGGATCCACACTTTCTGTCTCTTGTTTAAAAAACAGGTGTCTAAAGAATAGTAAAATAAGATAAATTTAAAACAATCTAAATATGACTAAAATTTTTAAATCTAAATATGACTAAATAACCAAACAAGAAAAAGAGTCAAAGAAAAGGCACAAATAAATGCAAATAAATAAAAGACACGCCCAGCTTTTCTCTTCCCGTTGAGGTGGTGGCCGGCCTCACCGCCTCCTCAGCTCCGTTTTTCCTCTCCTCGCTTTTTCCCTTTTCCCCCACCCTGGGGGGCCCAGAGCGGCCAGACTTCTCGCTCCCTTCTCTCCTGGGGCCTTCTCTTCTCGCTCTCTTCTCTACCGGGAAGAATGACATTTATGGAGAAGACTAACAGCAGTACATATTATGTAATAATTAGGACAAACTTAAAATTTGGCAAATAATGTATATTGTATGAAATCAATATTGTAAGCCCTGCTTTTATGATCAAAATGGAGATTGAAGAGTGCTATACCAGTAAATGCTCCTTCACTTTCTAATATCATGTATTAACTTGTTTTCATGGAATGGCTAGTCAGAATTGGTTGGTTCTGTTCAGTTTAACCAGACTGCATTTTGTTCTAAAACAAATATTGATATCGATAGAGAACTTGTATCATTTAATCAGTGTAGCCTTTGCGATTGTGTGATCCAAGAGCTGGACCCATACAATTTGTGCCACCCTGAAATTGGGACTCTAAATTGAGTATCCTTTGGTTTCTGAAGACGTTCAACGTTTTCTCTATTTTGTTATGTCAAGTATCACAGCAGGGCCAGTAGAAGAGAGCCACGTGTTTTGTTTATGAGGGTATATAACCTTTTAGCCAAACTTCAGACCTACAACAGTTGCTGAGAAAGGAGAGGAGCCTTAAGGTAAAGCAGGTAAAATACAGAAGCCCCTTTTATCCCAGGCACGGCTCCTCCACCGGACCAAGCTGCAATGCAGTATTGATCTGACAGAGCCTCAGTGTCAATGCAGTATTGATCTGACAGAGCCTCAGTGTCAACGATGCCTGTTCCAAAATGGCTCCAGATGATTTCTGTACTGCAAAATAAAGCCAAACTCTGGAAACAAACAAACAAAAAAAAAAAAGACACATGTTTGCACACTCAGGAATCCCACAAAAACCCGAAACTAGAAGCCATAATATATATGAAAAGGACCTATGAGGTAAGAAAAACAAACAACACAAAAAGAAAAACTCCCTGACAACATTATGAGACAAAGAACCTCCAATGCTGTTGAGTTCACGCTGTATTGGCCATCTACTGCTGGGCAGGCAGCCTTCCTTAAGAGTGATTTGTTTCGAGCCACGAGTTACCGTGCAGACATGGCCAAGTCCAAGAACTACACCACACACAACCAGTCCTGCAAATGGCACAGAAATGGCATCAAGAAACCCAGGTCACAAAGATACGAATCTCTTAAGGGGCTTGACCCCAAGTTCCTAAGGAACATGCGCTTTGCCAAGAAGGACAACAAAAAAGGCCTGAAGAAGATGCAGGTTAACAATGCAAAGGCAATGAGTGCATGCGCAGAGGCCATCAAGGCCCTGGTGAAGCCTCAGGCCATCAAGCCCAAGATGCCAAAGGGTCCCAGCCGCAAACTCAGCCGCCTGGCTTTCATCGCTCACCCCAAGCTTGGGAAGCAGATTCAAAGCTACATGGCCAAGGGTTAGAGACTCTGCCTAAGGTTCAAATCAAGGCAGGGGTCAAAGCTCCAGCTAAGGCCCAGGCCCAGGCTCCCAAAGATGCCCTGGCCTCTGTGAAGACCCCATAGAAAAGGCTCCTGCCAGTGTGAAGACAGATGGACTGCTGTGGCACACCTATGCTGTTTTTACAAATAAACTCAGGCAAGATCTGTTAAAAACAAAAACAAAAACAAACAAAAAAAAAAAACGAATGATTTGTTTCCCAAGTAAAACACTCTTGGAAAAATCTAATTTTTCACTTTCAAATGGCTATCAGTTAGAATAGCTTCTTGGCTAGGATTTGGAGAATGTGTCTTCTTCTCCTTTCGGTTCCCAGTGTAGACCCATGCAAGCCCTGTGCAGTCTCAGCCTCTCTGTGTTCATACATGCACCAGCCCCGTGATGTCTAAAAGGTTCCCAGTGTAGACCCATGCAAGCCCTGTGCAGTCTCAGCCTCTCTGAGTTCATACATGCACCAGCCCCGTGATGTCTAGAAGGTTCCCAGTGTAGACCCATGCAAGCCCTGTGCAGTCTCAGCCTCTCTGTGTTCATACATGCACAGCCCCGTGATGTCTAGAAGGCCTTGTTTCCTTTATGTCCTGCATCCCCTCTGATTCTTACACTCTTTCTGACTCCTCTTCCATAGGGTTACCTGAACCCTGAGGGGAGAGATTTGATGAAGACATCCCATTTAGGGCTGAGTATTCCAAGCCAAGGTCTCCCTGCATAGTGCCTGGCTGTGGGTCTCTGTATTTGTTCCCATCTGCTAGAGAAGAAAGCTTCTCTGATGATGGCTGAGCAAGGCACAGATGTATGAGTATGGCAGAATGTCAATAGGAATCATTCTATTGCTATGTTCTTTTAGTAGAACAGTTCTGCTGCTGTTGGTTTTACTCTAGGTCTTTGAGCTATTTAGTATCAGGTTCTTGGTGACCCAAGCAGCATTAGGTATGGGTCCCATCTCATGAAAGGGGTCTTAAATCAAGTCAGATATTGGTTGGTTACTCCCACAAGCTTTGTTCCACTATCTTTGTTTGGGTTTCATTGTTGTGAAGAGATATGATGGCCAAGACAACTCTTTTAAAGAAAAACAGTGGGGCTGGCTTACTGTTTCAGAAGTTTAGTTCATTATCACCATGGTGGGAAGCATGGCAGTGCCCAGGCAGACATGGTACTGGAGAAGGAGCTGAGGGTTCTACCTCTTGATGCACAGGCAGCAAGGAGGAGCCTGTATACACACTGGGTGTAGCTTGAGCATATATAAGGCCTCAAAATCCAACTCCCCAGTGACACATTTCCTCCAACAAGGCCACACCTACTCCAACAAAGCCACACCTCCTAATAGTGCCACTCTCTATGCTCCAAGCATTCAAACATATGAATCTGTGGATGCCATACCTATTCAAACCATCACAACCATCATTGCACTGCATATTTTCATAGCTGGGCTGATATTTACCTTTGTCCTTTGGTAGGGTGTAGAGTACTTTCTAGTGCCCCAACCTAGTGCAGGGATAATCAGCAGGGACCTAGGGCAGGGGAGAGAGAATGAGAGGGACAAGAAACACAAAGAATGAGAGCAAGACAGTTGCCTGATCAAGCTCTGAAAAAACTTTATTCAGGGGTGGCAATATAAGCATAAGAAAAAGGAAGCTTCGACGGAGGGGGCTTTCTGAAGTTCAGGTGGCAATCTTCAGTTCCTGGAACCAACGGTCACAGTGCCCTCTTCACCCACAAATATTCTTTCTATTTTGACCACAAATGTTCTCTCAGGGCTGTTTATGTGAGCTACAAATTTTCCACAAGGCCATGGCTGAGGCCATGGCTCACTAGTACTATGAACTAGTCCGTACAAGGGATGGCTCTAGGTAGGTAACCACTCACTTCTCCATGTACAATGAATTGTGTAAGAATCCTCTTCAGCAATAAGGCCTTAACCATAAGCTTGTATGATCAATAACCTTGGAAATAGCCTGGGTTGCTTGGGGGTTCCCATGGGGCCCCTTTGACTAATAACTCAATTAGATGCAATCTATTTTTAGCATTGAAAGCTTCATTTGGTGACCGAAGATGTCCAATAATTGGGGCTCTGTCTTCCCCATTATTTGGCCATTTATTTAGATCATATTATGTATGTATGTATGTATGTATGTATGTATGTATGTATGTATGTATGTATTATAAAAAGGTTCTACTGTATTGGGCCTTTGCTGTCCCTCCCCATATTCTCTCCCTTATCCTTTTATCCCCTCCCCCTCCCTGTTTGATTCTCCCATTCCAGCCCCTCTACCTCATCCATCCATAACTATCAATTTTATTTCCCCTTCCTAATGAGATTCCCCTATAGTCTCTCACTCTCTACCTAACCTCTGTAGTTACATAGATTATAAATTGCTTATCAGTGATTTAACAGCCAATATCCAAGTATAAGTAAATAGATGCCACTTCTCTTTCTGGGTCTGATTTATCTCACTCAGTTTGATTTTTTTTCTAGCTCCACCCATTTACCTGAAAATTTCTTTTCACTTTTAGTGAATGAGTAATATTTCTTTGTATAAATGTAAGAGAGTTTATATGGCTTATAATTCCAGAGGGAGAGCCCGTAATGGTGGGAAAGGCATGGTAGGAGGCAGCTGGAGCAAGAAGCTGAGAGATCACATCTTCAAACACATTCACGAAACAGATAGTTAACTGTAAATGAGGCAGGGCTATACACTCTCAAAGCCTGCCTCCAGTGTTGTACTTCCTCCAGCAAAGCTCCACCTTCTAGAGGTTCCACACCCTTCCTAAACAGTACATGGTGATGGTTTGAATGTGATGTTCCCCATAGCAATGCATCTAATAGTTGTTCCTCATTTAGGAGCTATTTGGGGAGTATCAGTATGTATGGCTATGCTGGAAATAGCATGTTGCTGTATATTGGTAGATGAGAGTTTAAAGACATGGACCATTCTGTTCACTTGATTCCTGCTTGTGGTTCAGCTCCATCACCATGCCTGGTGCTTGCTGCCACAGTTCTCTACCATGATGGTAATGGACTCTGATCCTTCTGAGCTGTAAGTCTAAAATAAACTCTTCTTAGGTTATGTTTGCCTTGGCTATGGTGATTTATAACAGTAATAGAAAAATAACTCCACCAGCTGAGGACCAAAGTGTCCAAATACCTGAACCTCTGGGCAACATTTCTCATTCAAATGGTTACAGTGACTTTAATACTGAAATCAAGGTCCAACATCTACAACCTTTCAGTGCAGCCTCAATGCCACTAACTCTTTTATTTCTTTTTTCTTTTTTAAAGATTTATTTATTATTACATGAGTGCACTGTAGCTGTCTTCAGACACACCAGAAGAGAGAGTCAGATCTCGTTACGGATGGTTGTGAGCCAACATGTGGTTTCTGGGATTTGAACTCATGACCTCCAGAAGAGCACTCAGCGCTCTTAACGGCTGAACTATCTCACCAGCCCACCACTAACTCTTAAGTGAATTCCTGGCTGGATTGGAACTACCAAGGCACCCAACTTCTTAGACTGGGAGCTGGGTTTTTTTTTTTTAACCTCCCCAGTGTATAAATCATTATTTAATTATCCAGCCTCTTACTGTGTAAGCCAGTCTTTTTATAATTCTCATCCTCTTTTCCTCCCTTTCTTTCTCCCTCCCTCCCTCTTACCCTTAGAGAATTTAATGCACTGTAAGAAAGGGACTCAAGATTTAAGGTTTTACTCTAGGGTAACTTTCAACCCAGAAAAGGTCTATTTCCTTATGACTTAATATCAGCATTTCTCTTAAAAATTTTAATGCCAAACTTGGGGCAGTAGTATCACAATGCTCTTTTGGAAAAAAGATGCAGTCAGACAGGAGAGGTATATGACAGTACCCTGGGATTTGGTAGAACATAATCTTGGCTAACTGGTGGGGAAAAGGAAGAAGTCCTTTCCTTTGGTTGTACCATATTTCATTGGTAGATTACAGGATATGAAAAAAGTCTCCTTGACCCAATAGTATGTTTTTCTGTTTGGAGGTTAACTCACCAACAGTATAATTAATTCAGTTCTCTAACATCTTAATTTTCAATATGTTTGTTGAAACTATGTGGTTGTTTTGTTTTGTTTTGAGACAGGATCTGCTATAAAGCCTAAGCTGGTCTTGAATTTGTAATCCACCAGTCTCAGCCTCCCAAGTGTGATGACAGACATACACCACACCTGGCTTCCTATTTAAAGGGAATATTAGTACAAATCTGTGCTTGTTGGTATGGGTGTGATCCTGTTACCTTGGATCTCTGTCTTCTGACCTAGTTTCAGGGTAAGAGCTGTGCAGGACCACCAGCTCACAGGACTCCTGGTCTGCTCTGTCTACATTCCTGCTCAGGGCACAACAACAACATCTGACAGTTGCTGTTTAATGCAGTGATTGCACAAATCTCTCTACTCTCCCCTCTCCCTCTTCTCATGTGAACTCAGTTGATAAGTGGTTAGGAAAAAATTTGCAAAGAGGAAGATTTCAGGCAACCTTGTGACAGTGCATAGGAGGTGAAATGTATGAATGAATGATTCCAAAAATGACAACTGGTCAGGCATATACTCTGCCTTGAAGGATGTGTTTACAGCTTTTGTTTATATTTAAATAACTTGTTAACAGTTATCTGGTAAATTCTTTTACACTTTAGATACAAGCATTCAGACATGGTTCACAAATACTTATCATTTCATTCTCTGTGCTACCTAATGTTTCTTGTGCCATTGGTCATTTTGTTTATTGATACAGGACTTATAGAGATTAGAATTTTCTAATACAAATATTCAGTGTTCTATTGTCTCTCCCAGCAAGTTTCAGAGATGAAGAGATGCATTAGTGTTAAGACTTCAAGGGACCTGAGTTCAATTGTTAGCAACCACATAAGGTAGCTCATAACTGTGTGTAATTCTAATTCCAGAGAACCTGACCCCTTCCTCTGGCCTCCCCAGAAAACTACACTGGCACACATATAACTTAAACACACACACACAACTTAAAAATATTGAAAAATTAATTTAGATAGCATTTTGTGTGGGGGCATATATGCATGTGCGCCACAGCACATGAGCGGAAGCCAGAGGGCAACTTGAGGGATTCAAGTATTTTCTTCTACTGTATGGGTTCTGGTATTCAAAATTAGGTGTCAGGCCTGGTGGCAAATGCTTTTTACCCACTGAGCAATCCTGCTGAACAGCCCTGCCCTGAGCAGCCTTTAACCTTGCCTTACATATTGCAATCCATTGAGTTTTAAGTTTGTTTAGGAATAGTTTTCCTATGAGAGGCTTTTTCATTGACTCGGGCATTATTTAGAAGTAGTCTTCTTAGCTTATAAATATGCATGAGCCTCCCATTTTATTTCTGTAGTCTTGTTTCACTGTAATCAACTGTGAATTCAATTCCTGTTTTGCTTGGTTTTTTGGTTTGTAATATGGTTCAACATATAGCACCTTTGTTAACCTTCCATGTATATTTCCTGGAAGGTTAATAGCATTCTTTACTTCTGTTATGATCTTACTGCTTTAAACAGACACCATGACCAAAGCAACTCTTATAAAAACAACATTTAGTTGGGGCTGGCTTACAGGTTCAGAGGGTCAGTCCAGTTTCATCAAGGCTGGAGCATGGCAGTGTCCAGGCAGGCATGGTGCAGGCTGAGATGAGAGTTCTACATCTTCATCTGAAGGCTGCTAGCAGAATACTGGCTTCCAAGCAGATAGGATGAGGGTCTTATAGCCCACACCCACAGTGACACACCTACTCCAATAGTGCCACTCCCTGGGCCGAGCATATACAAACCATCACAGTATCATGGCTCATTTTCTGTCCGGCTGGTCTGTTAATTACTGAAAGTGGTATATAGAGGAAGTCTGCTGAAATGGAGTGGTGAAATATCCAAATATTGTCATAGTCAGGATACTTTTTAAGAACACTGGGGATTGAATCCAGGGTCTTGTGTATTTTAGGCAAGTATTCTACCACTGAGCTACATCCCTAGTCCTAAATACTTTTGTAAATCAAGGAGAAAGCAAAACAAAACAAAACAAAACCAACCCGAAACTGGATGTGGTAGCTCCTGCTGTAATCCTAGCACTCAGGAAGCAGATTCAGGAGGGTTCAGGTTTCAAGGGCATCCTCAATTCTTTGCCATGTTCACAGCCAGCACATGGTACTTACAATCCTTTCCCCAAAACAACAACAACAAACAAAACAAAACAAACAAACAAACAAACAGACTAGCGAGAAAGCTCAGTGGCTAAAAGCACTTGCTGTTCTTACACAGGTTTCGTAACTCCAGTTCCAGAGGAACTGTTGTCCTCTTCTGCTCTCCCGTGGGAACAAGACGGGTACACATATACACATGCAGACTCGCACATGTATGCATAAAGTTAAATAAATACATCTTGTTACAAAAGACAAACGAAAACAGGCTCTCAAAAATGTATCCTAAAATTTTTTCTGGGAGTATTTAAAATATTTGAAACAAAAGTCTTGGTGGGGGGACGACTCAAATTGAGACTTTTTAGAATTGTAAAAATAGGAGACTGGAGAAACCTTGGCACTTGAGTTCTTGCTGCTCTTACAGAGGACCTAAGTTCAATTCCCAGCAACCACTTTAAGAGGCACACAACTGTGGGGCATTGGGCTATGCACAGACAGTCTGGTTTCCAGTTGAGAGCTGAACCCGGGACCCAGTGGTGATAATTCACCTACATGAGACGGTAGGCATTCCTTCATACTCCTAGAACTCTGGCTCCTGTCAAAGTTACCGCCCCCCTCAGCCCCCACAAGAGAAGCATGGTTAGCAGACAATGTCCCAAGCTTCTGACCTTCAGGCTAAACTGCTCCCCAGTTACCTAGCAACAGTAAAGATAACAGCATACCATAAGAGGAACTGTTTGGCCCCCTCCTCACTTTCTTGTTCTTACTCCCCTTACTCTCTTCTTTCCATTCCACACTCTCTTCCTCTCTCTCCCTCTCCCTCTCTAGCCTCCTCTCTCTCTCTCTCTCTCTCTCTCTCTCTCTCTCTCTCTCTCTCTCTCTCTCTCTCTCTCTCTTCCTCTTGGCCACGGCCGGTCTCTCTCTCTCTTTCCACCTTTTCTCTTTCTCCCTGCCTACAATAAAGCTGTAAAACCATAGACTGTCTCTGTTCATCAAGGCCCGCTGCACTTATTCTCACCTTCGTGGGAACCTCTCTCCTTCAGCCCTCTCTCCCATAACCCCAGTACTACTGGATGTCACCCCAGGGCCCCTGGTTGGGGGCTGCCCCTTGTTCAACCCCCATCGAGTGGGGTCAGTGCCCACCCGGGGCCAAGTGGAAAGCGTCTGGCAGCCCTCCCGTGTCCACCTGCTCAAAGCATAGGAGGAACTCTGGCGGGGCATGGGCTATCCTCCCTCCCCCTCTTTCCCCAGGCCCCATTAGTTCTCACACACAACCACCTGTAATTCCAGCTATCAACTTCAAGGAATCTACTACCCTCTTCTCGTCTCCATGGGTACCCAAATATACATATACATTTACTCATGCTCACACGCACGTAAGCACTCCCCACCCCCACTTTAAAAATCATTCATATTAAAAATACAGTAGCCAAACCCAGAAGAGATGGCTTGCAGAGGACTAGGATTTAGTTTCCAGCACTCACAGGGCAGTTCATAAACAACTTATAATTCTAGTTCCAGGAGATCAAATGCTTGTTTCTGATTTCTACAGCATCAGCACACATTTGGCTACAGAGATATATATATAGGCAAACGCTTATATGCATAAAACATTTTTAAATATAGTAACTGGGTTAACTCAGCTGTAAGATCTGGAACTCCCAGCTTATGTAGCACTTCTATGATCTGCACCAATACTACATGATGAATGTGGCAAAAACAAAACTCTCAACCCACTCATGTTTTTTGGAGTCTCTCATCTGCCTTCTTCCCTCCAACTTTCAGAATTTCCTTGTTTTACATCAAACCGTTAGGGCATCTGGCTGTACTAGTGGTAGAAACAGAAATGTGTCTGTTTCATGTTGTCAAGAGCTGGCTGGCTGTGCACCATTTCTACCATGGAATACCTACGACATATCTGATTCCTGAGATATTTACTTAATGAGTGAATAGATAATTTACTCTGGCTGCTGAAATGATATGAATTCAATAAGGTGGTCAGTAAGTCCTTGCTGGGGTCATATAATTGCTGATAAGAATGACTGGATTTTTATATATTTTCCTAATCAATAAAGTAGCAGGATAGTTATTAAATAATCATAATATTGTAGGCACAGTATTTCAAAGATGCTTCCTATGTAGCCTAGGCTACCCTTAAATTCACACAACTCTCCTGCATCTGAGATTATAGGTCTAAGCTACCACATAAGAGAGTTTTTAATGTGGAAAAAAAATGCAAACCAGTATGTTTAAAGATGCACATACTTTGTAGATTAGCCAATTACCATAATTATGAGAAACTAGAAACTTAAAAAAAGATTTATTTTACTTTATCCATACAGAGAATGTTCACACTGCAAAGACACACTAGAATTCTAGCAAAGGGCATATGATCTCCCCAAAACCAAGTTACAAACAGGCTGTTGTGAGCCTCCATGTGGGTGCCAGTTTTCTGCAAGAAAAGAGCAAGAAGTGCTCTTAACCACTGAGAGCTAGTCTGTGGCAGGGTCGTCATTTGGATATGGAAAGTTTGATTCTGAGGTACTATGTGTACAACATTTCTTGTTCCATCATCATCATCCTGAGATAAAGGCAATGACATGGAACCTGGCTGTTAGAGTCTATTACTATCTAATGGTTAATAAAGCCTCAGAGACAGACTATAACCTCTCCTATAAATCTCCTATCTTAGACAATCTCACATAAGCGACAGTGAAAAGAATGGTAGAAATAAGTTGATGGCAGCAACTTTTGTTTAAAGAACACAAGGAGCGGGAGTGGAGCTCAGCGCTAGGCACCTGCATAACATCCATGCAAGCATGTTCCATGAATTTAGTCATGGAAGTCGGTCCTATCACATTGTCCTAACCAATGAATGGACAAAGGTGCCCACGGATTAATCTGCTCACATTAATCTGTTCAGTAGATTCTTTGTCCTGTGTCTACAACCCAATGTTAGGTGAATCACATCACGTCTCCCAAATAAACCCAACTTTCCTTTTACCAAAGAAGGAAGCCAGACCTTTTTCTCAACAGTTCTAGTATCCTGAGACTTCAAACACTCACTAATTAAATCACCAGAGGCTCTCAACCAAAGCAGTTGTTCTGACTCAACAACACAAGGGTGGTGAGTGGCAGCCTCCTACTGGAGAGCAGCAACATCTTTTAGGCACTCAGTAAAGTATGTAAACCAAAAGGCTACACCGAATCTCAAGAATATAGAACCCAGTTATCAACAGAACTAGGACAAAAAGACCTTAAGATATGTGGGGTTTTTTTTTTTGTTTTTACAATTTATTTTTATGTTGACGTTCTACCTGGATACATGTCTGTGTAGGGTATCAGAGCCCTGGAACTAGTTATGGACAGGTCTGAGCTGCCGCGTGGGTGCTGGGAAATGAACTCACATCTTCAGGATGAGCAACCAGTGGTCTTAACTACCACTGAGCCATCTCTCCAGCCCTTTCCCCAGCCATAAAATACTTAAGACGCGAAATAACGGAAAGACCACACCAAAATTCTAGTGTTTGGCCCTAATGGTGTTCACCTTGTGGAGCTGGGGACAAATGTTCTAGGAATCTGTAGTGGTTCCTGTTCATCAAGAGTCACAATGACACCTCAGACATACTGAGCATGTTGAGTGGGACAGGAACACTTACTCAGAGACAGGTTTTTACTGTGTTTTATCAAGGCTGGCAAGACATCCTGTCTCAGTCTTCTGAGAGGCTGGGACTACAATACTTCCATGACCAGGTAAACCTTCAAGGCTTTGAGATTGAACCCAGGACCTCATTCAGTGCACACAGACATTTTAAATACACGACACCACAGGTGATGTTGATGTTTGCCCATGTTGGGGTATAGTGGATGTCACAGACTGGATTGGAAGCCAGATACAAGAACTTGGTTTCTGGTCTTCCTCGCTGTGGTATAACAGCTGTCATCTGCACTATTTATGTGTAGGAGTGGTTTGCCTGCATGTACATACACACTTGTCCCTCATGCCTACAGATCAGAAGAAGGAATCAGATGCCCTAGAACCAGTTATAGATGGCTTTGAGCCATCACCATGTGGGTGATAGAAACCAAACCCGGGTTATCTACAAGAGCAACAAGTGCTCTTAACTGCTGAGCCATCTCTCCAGCCTCCTGCATCCTGCTTTCTTTTTCTTTAGGTTTCATGTAGCTCAGGCAGGCCTTGAACTCCTAATCCTCCTGCTTCAGCATCTTGAGATATGCTGTGATAAACAAGTATGAATGACCATATCGCTTCTACAATACATGTATACTTAGAGATATTTTAGAGACAAAGGAGAAGAGTGCTCTGTCAGTGCACCACAAGCATTGATTGGCTAGCATTCCTAGACCATCCTCCTACTCTGTCCTCAAGCTATTTCCATTTAATGCCCATCAGCTCAACACTTAAAACAACTCTCTAGTAGGCTGGCTTCCAAACTACCTGCACTCTTGCTTCTGCTCACCTATTTCACCAAAAGTGTTCTCCCTTTTCTCTTCCAGATCTACCCACCAAACACTTATTTTCAATAAAAATAATTTCAGAAATCTTTCCTGAGCAGGTGTACAAGGAGTTGGTCCTTCAAAAATATTTTCTACTACTTTAATTCTAAAGCACGCTGAGCATCAATTCCACTGCCCTTCTCTTTAACTATGGTAGACTTCCACATCTCTGGCTTAGTTGTAAATGTTCTAAGAAATCTGGAGTTAGACTTCCTCCACAGCCACACACAAAGGACAGTATACAGAGGGAGCTCATCAAATATTTATGGTCTCGTAACAGCAAAGGCTGAAATGTCACCACAAAGCATTACAAATACAATACTCTTCATCAGCCGACACCGTGAGGTAGCTTCCCTGTAGTCATCACACAGAGTACTTGCTCTTTTGTGACTAGTCTGATGATGAGTAAGAGCTGAGTTCTACGTGAACAATTCCCCACGCCCATTACACTTTTAGGGACCACTTCTATAATGAATTCTCTAGTGCTCAGCAAGCTCTGACTCCTGTCTGAAGGTCTTGCCACATTCATCACACTTGTAGGGCCTTCCCAGTGTGGGTTCCCTAATGTTCTGTGAGTTCTGACATCTGAATAAAGGCCTTCCCGCCCTCAGCACATTTATACGGTCTCTCTCCGGTATGAATTTGTTCGTGTTCTATAAGACTTATTTTTTGAATAAATGCTTTTCCACATACACTGCATTTGTAGGGCTTCTCCTTGGTGTGGTTCCTCTGCTGCTGAATAGGACCACTTTGAGTGAAGGGTTTCTCCTTGTGATGGGTTTCCTGATGGGTAGCAAGAGATGAGTTATAAACAAAAGCTTTCCCACAATCGTTGCATTCGTAGGGTTTTGCTCCAGTGTGAACTCCTTGATGCTGAGAAAGTGTAGAACGGCGATTAAAACTTTTATTACACTGAAGACATTGATAAGGTCTGTTTCTTCTATGGCTCTTGAGATGGTGAAAGAGGCCTGCTTTCTGGCAAAAGGCTTTGCCACATTCGTTACAGTGGTAGTGCTTTTCTCCCGAGTGAAGTCTCTGATGTTGGTTAAGTGCTGACCACTGGCCAAAAGCCCTGCCACATTCATTACATTTATACGGTTTCTCTCCAGTGTGGACCACCTTGTGTCGAATAAGAACAGTCCTCCATCGGAAAGTTTTCCCACATACTTCACATTTGTAGGGCCTGTCTCCAGTGTGGACTCTCTTGTGCTCTATGAGGCGCGAGTGCTGAGTAAAACTCTTTCCACACTCATCACACCCATGCACTTTTCTCCCTGGACAGATGCTCTGGTGTTTAGCGTACTCTGAGTTCGCAGGAGAATTTACACCATTTTCATTACGCAGAGGCTGGCTGTCTTCATGGGAAATACCAGAAGACTCTTCTCCAGGGTTGTGAGCTTCTTCACACTCAAGTGCATCCTTTGCTAATCTGCTAGCAGGATTCTGTTCTGCTTCCGTCCCTTCCCAGAGGCCTTGCTTTAGAGTGACATTCCTGGGCTCATTGCCAGTCTCAACACCTGAAACTACAAAAAGCAGCCTGCAGGTTACCCACTCCCCAGGGAGTAAATGGAAGCTTATGATATCAGTAACATAAAAGTATTCAAATGAAAATTACATAAGATCTCAGAGTTTCTACTACAAACTACAAAACTACACTAGGATACAAGATGAAATAAATATATAATGCACCCCCAAAATGAATAAAGAGATAATAAAGCAAGAGAAAACTGGGCAGAGGGGAACTATGTGATTTCCAAGAAAGGAAACACGCAATGCTTATCACAAGAGAGACACTACTCCATTATCAGGCAAAAATGAGCTAAATAGCACATATAATTTTTAAATTCTTTTATTATTCTGTTTGAGTGTGCACATGTCATGGCACATGGTTGGAAATCAGAGGACAACTTTTAGAAGTTTATTTTCTCCTACTGTGGATTCTGGAGATAAATTCAGGTTGCTGGCTTTGTAAAGCACGTACTTTAACATGCTGAGCCATCTTGCCAGCATAAGGTATAATTTTTCACTCACTGTATTTACCTAATTAGTTTGGTACTACACTGTACTCACAAAATGGATATCTCAAATTGCTGGTGTGAATTTATCCAAATCGTTAATGGAAAGCAATTTCACAATAACTATTAACATTATACAGTACACAACTTTCGGCAAGTACAGGTAGGAATTTATACTGTTAGTTATTGCAGCACTATTTGTTATGAGAACACAACAAAGATAAATGTCATCAGGAGCAGCTGCCTAACCTTCCTTGTCCTTTTGTCTATTCTTTTTCCTAAAGATTGATTGATTGATTGATTGATTTATATGAGCACACTGCCACTCTCCTCAGACACACCAGAAGAGGGCATCAGATCCCATTACAGATGGTTGTGAGCCACCATGTGGTTGCTGGGAGTTGAATTGAGGACCTCTGGAAGAGCAGTCAGTGCTCTTAACCACAGAGCCATCTCGCCAGCCCCTTGTCTATACTTTTTAATGCTAAGCAGCTGTTAAGAAATAGAAGGGACACAAGTCCACCATCTTAGTGTGAAGGAAAAGAAAATGTTTACTTAAAAAAAAATCTCTAGAAGGACACATGAAAAAATTTAAAAAGTGACAATATACTTCAGAGTTGGGAGTGGGGAAAATAGATGAATTAAATGGCACAGAAATTCTTCACTGGATAACTTTTATAAATCCTTCTTTTAAACCATAGAACAGTCTACCTATTAAAAAATTAAAAATCAGAGTTAGAAGAAATGAGGAAGACAGTGAGTCCCCACCTGGTCACCACCTTGACCATTACCAGTACCATGTTCATTGTACTGTCCTTCAGTCAGGTAAATATTTCTTTTTTCTCAGACTACTAGGAAGCTGCAGACATCATGTAACAAAAACTTATTTACTAAAAGAACTATTTCTGTCCAAGTGGAAGACAAAAATACTGTTTATTAGATCAAAGTCTACAAGTAGCAGAGAGGTCAGAATAAGGGATTATAACTATCAGAAGAATGAAACTAAGTAAACCTAAACAAAATAAAGCCAGAATTTAGAAAACTGCTAATTTTGTAAGAAGAAAAGGGGGCTGCGGATGCACCTTAGAGAGATACAGTGCTTTTCTAGCATGCATGAGGTTCTGGGTTTAAAGAAAGAAGGGGGGTGGGGTGAGGGTAGATGACTAAAGGGTGACAAACCACAACACATGCATGTCAACACGTGAGCATCAGATTTCTGGGCAGCCCTCTCACTTTTAACGAGAAACAGCAGGAAGCACCCAACAAGCCCTGGGGTCCTATCAGCCTGTTTCCCCTTCTTTACCTTGCTCCTCCTGGGCTTCACGGCCTGCAAGTTCACACCCAGGCTTGGCTTTGACAAACTGAAGGGACACGCTGGGTTTCTGCTCTGTTGCCAAAGGCTTCACCTCCTGAAACGTTACCTGTTCTTCAGTTTGGACTGAGGCCTGGGGGAAATGGGAGAAGCACTCTAAGAGCAGCAAACAAGAAAGAGTACAGTGTTCACACAGGCTCCTGCCTGCTCAAGCCCGGATGGCTTTTTTCACAGCAATCAGCATGTCTCGATCGCACTCATTTTTCAAGGTCATTTGAAAATGTCACTCAATCCAGGGAACCTTCTTTTCCCTGATACTGCTATATTTTGTTGCTCTCCTGTTATTTTCACATCTTTGCCTAGTGCTCAAAAATTGGAGATGGAAAAGAGGTGAAGGGAAAGATGGAAAGAAAGCAGAGAGGAGGAAAAAGGAATTCTAGAGGAAGGAGCTGAAGAACAGTAGGTAAGAACATTTGCTGCTCTTCTAGAATACAGGGTCTCCAGCATCCACACTGGGCGATTTACAACTGACTGCATCTCTAGTTAATAGGTACAACTTCCTAAAATGATTTCCATTAACTCAACTTTTGACCTACAGGTCTCCTCACCACCATGTAGAATTTACCCAATATAACAACTAGAGTGATTATTTTAAAATTTACTTTATATTTCTTTTCTGCTCAAAGCTAGACACTGACTTTCCATTTGCCAAAATCTAATATCTCTATAATGGTCTCTAAGTCTATATATAAGTTCTTTAATTCTTTCATCTTCTCTACAAATTTCCCTCTACCCTGTACATCCTGGTAACACTTAAGGCCTGTGATATGACCTGTCTGTTGAATGGTGTGACCCTCAGTACTTTACTACCCCTTTCTCTGTGCTTTTGATATCAACATCTGACATCTTTTTTCCTCTATCTCTTCTCAGTAGACTAGAATCTACGGAGTAGCTTGTATATGATGTTCACTGGTGCATTCAAAAAAAGCCCCTGCAGAATGGCCACCTACAGCCCTTAACTCTGTCAAGAATGATATTATCAGTTCTCTTACATGTAACTGTGAATTCATTGACTATTTTAAACTTTTTGGCTCCTTTTCTCTCTCCCTTTTATTTTATACCTGGATGCCAGGTTGCACTTCTTTTATTTCACAGGTTCATCCTCTTTGTACTGTGATGTCCTAAGTTTAGCTCTTCTCACATGCTCATGGCAAATGCATTGATTGGTGTCTGAAGCTGGCTTGTGTGTTGTAACATGTGTAGAATCATCCTGTGCTCATCAATTATAACAACCAAATTTCTCTAAGAAACTGACAAACGTCCTCTTTGGCTCGGAATTACCACTGGTTGAAAACCAGCCTTGTCACAGTTAAGACAAAGATAAAAAGGGTTATAAATGATTCTTTTTTCTGCCTCTTTTATGTAATTTTTTATAGCTTATTTAGACTATAGAGAAAAGATTTAGAGCTTTTGTACTAGAAGAAAATTCAAACTGAGGGGTTTATGGTCAATGTCATAAACTGTATCTCAACTTTCCTACTCAAAAGTTCTCGTTTCCAACACAAATGGGCTTTCTATCCCTCAAGCATGTATCCCCCACACGGACCCTCCCATCTAACTCTCCATTCTGCTCCCATATCTCACTCATTCAGGATAGTGACCTCCACCTCCATCTTTTAACTGTTTACTACAGAAATCAGGGCAGTGGATATATGTTTTTCCTGGAGAGATGTGAGAAAGCTTCTTTTCACTCCAGATAGGGCACTGACCAACCAAATAAAGATCCCAGCTAAGTCTAGCTTGGCCAACCAAGAGTTCCTTGAGCTTGCTTATAGCACAAGTGAGAGGTTTCTTAAGACACCAGGTGGCAAGTCCCACCCTAGCACTGGTGAAGAATCCATCAAATTCACACCACTGAAGTCTTGCTGTCCACCAACAGATCTGGACAAAGAGGGATTAACAGCTGGTATCCTCCACCAGTGTTTCTACTTGGGAGTATTAACAGCTCCATAACTGTGTACATAGCTATCACTGGATTAAACACATAGCACCGTGGATTAAACACAGGACCTTGCACATACTAAGCAAGTCCTCTAGCACTGAAACATATCCCCAATCTTGTTATTTTTTGGACAGGGACTTGCAGTATAGCCCATATTGTTCTCAAACCCCAATCTATGTGCTTCCATCATCTGAGTGCTAGTTGACAGGCATGTGCTCCTACCCAGCTCAACACCCATTTCTCAATTACTTGTTTATATTACATAATAGTCTTTACAAGAGGCTGTTTCGCACCCTATTACCACCATCTAATACCTTCTTCTTCTTCCTCTTCTTCTAGTATCTTCGCTCGTAGTATATGCCTTGTGTGTCTGAACTAAGCATCAGATAGAACTTTGTAGCTTAGCACAGAAATAAAACAACCCCACTGATGAAAAGGAATAATTAAACTAAGACCAGACAGGAGTGGACGTACATACCTGTAATCTCAGCACCAAGGATATGAGACAGGAAGATTACAAGCCCAAGGCTAGGATGTACAACGTACAAGTTCAACTCCAAATTCCCATGACACTTAAAGTCCCCTTTGGATCCAACTAAATGTCAATATGCTTTGTAAAATAGTGGTATACTTCACTTTGGCCTACAAATTCAGTCGCGCTTAGGAAAGAGGACCCCTCCCCCCTTTTTCTTACCCGGTATCCTAGTTCATCAAGCTCTCTCTCTAAATCCTCCAGCACAGTCACCACCTCCTCCACACTCTCCGGATTCTGCTCCTGCACCCAGGCCTGCAGCTCCCCTGGCAGGATGGTCAGGAACTGCTCCAGCACCAGCAGCTCCAGGATCTGCTCCTTGCTGTTCAAGTCCGGCCGCAGCCACTGTCTGCAGAGCTCGCGCAGCCGGCTCAGAGCCTCCCGGGGTCCAGAAGTTTCCTGGTAGCAAAACTGTCTGAAGTATTTTCGGAAGACGTCTCTGTTATAAGTGTTCTTTTGTAGGTTCCTATCTTGTCTGGTGGTATACTTACATTCTTCCTCCATTTTTATTTCCAAAAGTCCACCCTGGTTCTTACAGACCTTGGTATCACTAGTAGATGTCATCGTAGCTAGATAAAAGATGTATCAATCTTTCAAGTAATAACTCCTTGGTAAATCTTCTTACCCAGTGGACCTAAGGGATAAGTCATCGTTACTAACACGAACTACAATAAGCAAATACCGCCTATTCTAAGAGTTAAGTGGGAGAGTTGAAAAGCTGCCCTCCGGTTAATCTACTGTATTGACTGGATTGTACGTGGACTTTCACAAAAATAGACAAAAGTGAAAAAGATGTCAAATTGTTTCAGGACTTCAGGGAGTAAAGCTTGGGAAGAAACTTACCTCCACTTACTCCTAAAGTGAACAACAACTAACTGAAATAAACAAAAAATTTTGGAATTAGCAGATAGCGTTGGGGAAGGGCAACCGCTGCCTGGCGGGTGGGAAGTTCAACTAACAGTACCACCAAAAATAACGGAAAGAGTACAAGAGTAGGGTACGCCTGCCTTGCTGCTTTTGATTTTTTTTTCTGCGTACCTGGCACAAATCACATATACATAGTACAGTCTCCCAACTGGCTTTAGTTGGAACTTAACCACTCATAAAGGTTAGAAGTTGGGGAGGGTGCTCTGCTTTTCTCCTGCCCCTCCAGTTCTGTGACTCTAACTTAAAGTTCTGCAGCGTGCCTAGGTCCGGGCCAGCTCCGCGCCCCAGGGGGACCCATAGGCAGCCGCAGCGCAGCCCGGGTGGCCTTTCCCCCGGTTCCAAGCATCTTTCTAAGGCCGAGAGTCTAGGTAGCAGGGAGCACCCTCCCCCCGCCTGGAGCACGAGCTCGCTCACCGCGTCGCTCCTGCGCAGGGAAGGGAATCCAGCCCTCCCAGGAACCGGAAGTCATCGCGGACTCCCACAAAGGCCGGAAGCGGTGGAGCCCTGTTGCTCCCAGAGCCACTCTAGGGAGCCACGGAGTTCCACTCAGTGGTTTGTCCTTACTCTGGCAAAAGAAGTTGGGATTTTCTGTCTAATCATAGTGAGCATGCCGGTCCTTATCCGGTTTCGCGTTTGTGTTTCAGTATCACTGAGATTAGTGATGTCTCAAAGAGACATTCTTCTGGTCAATGGGAAAAAATGTATTAAAAGGATAATTTAGTAAGTTAACAGGATATTATGAACACTAAAATCAGCCTTCATAAGTACGAGTGTGAATGAAAAGACCACAGCTACAAAAGCAACAGCAAAAATACTCAGAGCTCAAGAGATGTGCCACATTTACTTGGGGCTAACTTTAAAACACTTTAAAAGCCAAATATGAACATAAATAGGAGGCAATAAGCTTTCTTGGGTAGAAAAACTCAACAAAGCAGTCAGTACTAATTAAATATGTTTGCAACTATGGTATCCCAATAAACACAACCATTTTTCTAGAATTAAAAAAAAATGTTTGTTTGTTTGTTTGTTTTAATTTAAAAGGAGAGTCCAAAGAAAAATCCCTGAAAAAGAATAGTGGTTAATGCTCTTATCATGCACCAGAACATTCTGTGTTCTGGAAGTGAAAACAAAACAACAACAACAAAAATCTCACCCTGTTCTTAGCTAATGTACATGTCGAGGGTAACCAGAAAACCAAGCACAAGCTCTCAAAGATAGTAGTAATTTATTATCGAGCAAAATACATGTAGAGTGTGGCTTAGGACATTGATTTACATAACCAGAACAAAAGAAAGTAGTAAATCAAGACAACTTTAAAAAAACAATTAGTGGAAATGTAAGTTAGGTGGTGTCTTAGTCTGGGTTTCTATTCCTGCACAAACACCATGACCAAGAAGCCAGCTGGGGAGGAAAGGGTTTATTCAGCTTACTTTTCCACACTGCTGTTCATCACTAAAGGAAGTCAGGACTAGAACTCAAGCAGGTCAGGAAGCAGGAGCTGATGCAGAGGCCACGGAAGGATGTTTCTTACTGGCTTGCTTCCCCTGGCTTGCTCAGCCTGCTCTCTTATAGAACCCAAAACTACCAGCCCAGGGATGGCATCACCCACAAGGGGTCCTTCCCCCTTGATCACTAATTGAGAAAATGCCTTACAGCTGGATCTCATGGAGGCATTTTCTCAACAGAAACTCCTTTCTCTGTGATAACTCCAGCTTGTGTCAAGTTGGCACACAAAGCCAGCCAGTACAGGTGGGTTATAGCTATCTGGAAAATTCTTAGCCTTTTGATTGGTGAAACCAAGTGATCTGTTAGTACATTTCAAAGGGATTTACCTAAAAAGCAGAAGGACATTAAGGCAGACACATGGGTGGGCAATGAATGGTTGTAAAGAGCTATATGTAACAAAAGACAATTTGTCTCTGGACCTACAACTTTAAAACTCTCCACAACTGCCGGGCGGTGGTGGCACATGCCTTTAATCCCAGCACTTGGGAGGCAGAGGCAGGCAGATTTCTGAGTTCGAGGCCAGCCTGGTCTATAGAGTGAGTTCCAGGATAGCCAGGACTATACAGAGAAACCCTGTCTCGAAAAAAAACCAAAAAAAAAAAAAAAAAAAAACCCAAACAAACAAACAAACAAAAAAACTCTCCACAACTGCCTAAGTTCTAATCATTCAATCAAGTCTTGTAGATCTAACACAAATGTGGCTGCTTTTTTTCCCTTAGGAACATCAATTCACACAAGGTAGATATTAGCAGGCCTAGATGGTATTAGGAATAGATGCCCCCCCCCTTTGCCCTCATAATCAAGAACTGAAACAGCAAGACTCTGGTTACTGGTCAAAAGAATAATATTTAAGTCACATTTCCTCAGCTATGAATATAGCATTGTTAATAAATGACTATGTAAGCTTTATCAGATAACTAGCCAGAGGTTTTCTGGTAAAGAAGAAAGATACAACTTTGTCCCTTCATAAGACTTGGTCCAGCACTATGCCCCTCCTTAGAATTGGGAACAAAACACCCATGGAAGGAGTTACAGAGACAAAGTTTGGAGCTGAGACGAAAGGATGGACCATCTAGAGACTGCCATATCCAGGGATCCACCCCATAATCAGCTTCCAAATGCTGACACCATTGCGTATACTAGCAAGATTTTATCGAAAGGACCCAGATGTAGCTGTCTCTTGTGAGACTATGCCGGGGCCTAGCAAACACAGAAGTGGATGCTCACAGTCAGCTATTGGATGGATCACAGGGCTCCCAATGGAGGAGCTAGAGAAAGTACCCAAGGAGCTAAAGGGATCTGCAACCCTATAGGTGGAACAACATTATGAACTAACCAGTACCTCAGAGCTCTTGACTCTAGCTGCATATGTATCAAAAGATGGCCTAGTCGGCCATCACTGGAAAGAGAGGCCCATTGGACACGCAAACTGTATATGCCTCAGTACAGGGGAACGCCAGGGCCAAAAAAATGGGAATGGGTGGGTAGGGAAGTGGGGGGGGGGAGGGTATGGGGGACTTTTGGGATAGCATTGGAAATGTAATTGAGGAAATATGTAATAAAAAATATTTTAAAAAATAAAGTACAAATAGACCTGTTTATTGAAAAAAAAAAAAAGACTTGGTCCAAATGAGTCTGTCATTTACCTGAATGGGAAAACATGCCTCAGAGAAAGGGGTGTCAGCTCTAGAGACTTTATAAATAGCTTTCCTACTGTGTAGGTTAACACAGTGGTCTCCTTAGCATTGCCCACTCTCACCTCTTATGACGGTGTTATCCTCTATGATAGGCTTAGATTTTTCAAAACCTATTTTAATAAGTATTCCTAAACCCTTTAACCTCCCTTCTAGCTCCAGAGGCAGTGGAGAGGAAAGGTTAATAGGCAAAATAAAATGTGGACCTGTGGAAACTAAAAGGGGGCATAGGGGAAAGAGTGGGAGGGAGGATAGCCTGCACCCGGCCTCCTATGCTCTGGGCAGACGGACAAGGGAGGGCTGCCAGATGCTTTCCACTCTGCCCCAGGTGGGCATCTAAGCCACTGACCCCACTCGACGGGGGGTGGACAAGGGGCAGCCCCTGACCAGGGCCCCCGGTCCCCAGGGCGACACCCTGTAGCCCCGGGGTTATGGGAGAGAGGACTTAGGCTTCCACGCAGGCAAGAGTATGCGCAGCAGGCCTTGATGAACAGAGAGAGTCTATGGTTTTAGAGCTTTATTGTAGAGAGTCAGGGAAAAAAGGAGAGAAGGTAAAAGAGAGAGAGAGAGACCGGTCATGGTCAAGAGAGAGAGAAGAAAGGCTAGAGAGTAAGAGGGAGAGAGAGGAAGAGAGAGGAAAGAGGAGACTAAGGGGAGTAAGAGCAAGAGAGCAAGAGAGTGAGGAGGGGCCAAACAGCCCCTCTTATGGTGTGCTGTTGTTAGGTAACTGGGGAGTTGTTTAGCCTGAAGGTCAGAAGCTTGGGACACTGCCTACATGACTACCAACCATGCTTCTCTTGTGGCGGCTGAGGGAGCAGTAACTTCGACAGGAGCCAGGGTTCCAGGAGACATGAGAGAACTCCTCCCATCCCATGTAGGTGAATTATCAACACCAGGTCCTGGGGTTCAACATCTCAGCTCGACTGGAGACCAGACTGTCTGTGTATAGCCCAATACCCAACATGGACCTGTTTAAAAATGGTTCTTTGGGGCAATTCCAATCTTCAATGTCAGGATATCAGCAGTTCATGTGTCAGCAATGGTAGCTTGATCCATGCACAAACACCATTCATCAATCAACTATGTCAGTTCAATCCATTAAAAAAACTGGAGACTCTGCCAATCATTGGAGTCTTCAAAGAAGCGATTCTTGTCGCTGGAATTTCACAAGTTCTTTAGTGCATTTCTCAGTGAAGTCAGCAAAGAAGGCAAGGCAACAGCGTTGCCAGAGAAGATCAGCATCAACAAAACCCAATGAAGAGGAGCAGAATGGCAAGGTGAACCAATGCCACCCCATTCACTGTCCGTTGGGTTATATTTGTATCCTTTCCAAATATCATGTGTTCTCTCAAACGACAGATGTAGCAGAATATCACAAGTCCCCTTTCCAGGCATCATCCAGAAAAACACAACATGCCTGTTCTCAGCAAAACATCCTCCCACCTGTCTGCTTCAACAAAAACATCATCTCATAAAATAATTTCCAGAAAAACATCACAAGATATAACTGAGTCTCCAAAGATACCAGAAATGTCCACACCACTCTATTCTACAGTAAACTTGTCTACCTGCTACACTATTGTGTTTGTCTTGTTTGAACTATTTCAATGGAAATCCAAGGATGGAGAGCCCCAAAGGGTCCAGAGTGAGATCCTCATGATAACATAAAATTCCTCCATGTTTGGTAGGTCATTGAAACAGATTGAAAAGGTTTATTATCTCTGTCTTCATTGTATCTATTCCCACTTTCGGCTTTAACCTTTGGGGCAGATTCTACTACATTCTGTGGATTGGTAATGTTTCTCCACAGTGTAGAGTCTTTGGCACTGGAGCAGGTCTGACCACTGGCTGAAGGTCCTTCCACATGCTGCCTGCCTGTGTGTGTTCTCTGGTGCTCAACGAGAATGCAATGCTAAGTGAAGCCGTTTCCACATTCAGCACAGATTTAGGCTCTTTTCACTGCTGAACTTCACTGCTGCTTCTCCAGTCTGCCCTCATGGTCACAAGTGTCTCCACATCCAGGGGCCTGAGTAGCATCACCATTTCGAATTCCAGATATTTCTACAAGAGATTTCACTTCTTTAGAAATCTCCTTCTTTGAGGTTTAATCTTCACTCCAAGTCCTGTTCTCAACACTGAAATAACAAGTGAGAAAAACCAGCGTTATTTTTCTAAAAGGGAAGGGACCAGTGTTTCTGGGAGAAGATACTCTGTATTAGATCTGCTTGTTTAACTACCTGCCACTCCCTGAAAACTTCCTGAGTTGCTTCCTCAGTACTGAATGTTATGCCTGGTATCTATTAGTCACTAAGTGAATATGTAAATTAGCATTCAGGGAATAAGACTAGCTCCTGGTGAAATGTTAACTCCACCAGTCTCCTGAACATGCCATTCTTCTTTCAAGTTACCCTGCTGCTGGTTTTTCATGATTTGGAACTGGCCACAGGAAGACTTATGAGGCATTCTTGGAGTTGGTGTCTCCTTTATAGACTCTTCCGGTTCCCAACTGCGCTTGAGACCTGATGGAAAGGATAATTAGGAATCTAATACCGGAGAGAAGATTGCAAGGAGGCCTTCCCACGGCCACTGTGAAAAAAAGGGAACACAGATGTGGTAAAGAAAAACCAAAGTCAAGGCTGGAGAGAGCACTCTGGTTTAGAGCACTTGTTGCTCTTGTAGAGAACCTGGTTTTTATCTCCAGCATCTGCACAATGGCTTGCAACAATTTTGACTCCAGGTCCAGGGATTTCAGTGCCCTCTCCTGACCTCCACAGGCACCAGGCCCACATGTGGTGCTCACACATACATGCAGTGAAGACATCCATGTACATAAAACTACATATATTTAAACAAACAAACAAACAAACAAACAAACAAACAAAGGCAGATAGAGTAAGCGTCTATAACAGATCCAGGCAGGCAGAAACACCCTCCTTCTCTCATACTGTCAGTTGTGACATACGCCTGGCATAAGCAACCTAAAGGAATACTCGCTTAGCTCAGTTTCAGGGGATTCGGTCCATGGCTACAGGCTTCAAGTGCTTACCTCAAGCACAGGAATACTTTGAGTATATGGGTGAAAAGTTTCCTGATAGTTGAAAGGAAGCAGAGAGCTTGACAGCCAGGGTCAAGATTCACCAAATAAAACCCAACCTCGGAGGGGTAAGGGGCAGGGGTGGGAAGATGGATTTTACTTCCATTATTAGTTGGGTAAGGGCTGTGGGATCTGAAATGGAGTTTTTTTTTTTTTTTTTTTTTTTTTTAGGACCTTGATCTTTGGGTTCATCTGACTGAGGGGGCTTAGGAGCTGTGTTCCTATCAGTCTGTCCCATTTTAGATGATCCTATGCATTGTCTAATTGCAGCTAAAATCAGCAAAAAATCATGGGAGGGTGTTTTTCCTTCTTGGGTATCTCTGTTTTTGATGAGAGAAGCTACTCAGATCCATGAGTCTGGGCTATAAATATTGTCATTGGCCATGCATGGCGCTATCTGAAGGACTTCCCCCCAAAACAAGGAGGCTTGTTTTTGGCATAAATAAATAAATATAGATATAAATAAGAAGAACCCAACCTCTACTGTTGTAGTACCTCTGAGGGCACCGCCACCTATAGTTTCCAGAACCTCTCTAAATAGCCACCAGCTTGGGATTTAGTGCCCGTCTGAGCTTTTCAGAGGGGGCACTGCATATCCAAATCATGACAAAAGCAAACTCATTCTTCCACTTCCCTCTCGTTGTCCTGGTTCATCCATTTCTTCTTTCCAAATCCTCCAGAACATGCATTGCCTTGTCACCACTCATAGGTGGTACTCTCTCAAGAGCCCTGCAGCTCCTTAGGGGAGAGAGAGAGAAAGAGAAAGAGAGAGAGAGAGAGAGAGAGAGAGAGAGAGAGAGAGAGAGAGAGAGAGAGAGCTTACCCAAGAGTAGGGGTCCTAAAACGAGGAGTCAGAGAGAAAGACAAGTCATAAAGACCATGGTGGGTAGTTCTGTCCCTAAGAACACTAGAAGATAGCCAGCCCTTCCTTGCGACTATGGGCCATTTACCATGACTAGAGCGGTGTGATGGTTTGTATATACTTGTCCCAGAGAGTGGCACTATTAGAAGGTGTGGCCTTGTTGGAGAAGGTGTGTCACTGTGGGTATGGGCTATAAGATCCTCATCCTAGCTGCCTGGAAACCAGCATTCTGCTAGCAACCTTCAGATGAAGATGAAGAGCTCTCAGTTCCTCCTGCATCATGTCTGAAGATGTTGCCATGTTTCTGCCTTGATGATAATGGACTTAACCTCTGAACCTGTAAGCCAGGCCCAATTAAATGTTGTCCTTGTAAGAGTTGCCTTGGTCATAGTGTTTGTTCACAGCAGTAAAACCCTAACTAAGACAGAAGGGAAGCTCCGGTGTTTGGATGGAAAGGTCTAGCAATCCGATGGCTGGAAAGTCCATGTGGCAGCAGGAAATGTCAAACTGTGAATTTGTAAATCTAAGTCTCAGCACCAAATGACATGTTTTATAAAACCAAGGATATGTTTTATAGAGTGCAGTATGGTGCATTGGGAGGGGGTAACTCAGCAAGTCCATGCTCAGGCATCTCCCTCCCCTTACCAGCCATTTGACAGGTATAGCAGAAAACCTTATTACCAGTTGGAACATCTTCTGGGTATATGCCCAGGAGAGGTATTGCTGGATCTCCCGGTAGTACTATGTCCATGAACACCTTCTTTGAACAGATGTTATCTCCTTCCTATATTCCTTCTTCCTTACAATACACTGAACCTTGGTGCAGAATGATTTAGCCCTGGGGCGAATTGTTCCTTTTGGAGGAGACGTCTTTCTCCTGGGTCTCATTAGTATGATCTGTACTTAGAATATCTTATCTGAGAAAGTAAAATGGACAAAATGCTGGGGCTTATCAAAGCTTGTAGAACAATTTTGAAACTGATCAAGTTAGAAACACTCTAAGTACTAAATACTGAATTTAATTGTAGAGTTGAATTTTAGAAGAATCTTGAGATGGTTGTAATGAGATTAAGGGATTGAGGAGAAAACATTTTATTTTCAAGATATAGCAACTAATAAATGTAGAAGGAAGGTTCCTTGAGTTCCTTATCTTATACACTGGGGTTAGTTCACAGGTCTACTATGGAGAATAAACCAATACATGGAAAGTCCCACATCATCTGTCACCATATTGGCCTGGGAAGAGAAGGTAGCACCCTTGCACCTCATTAGACTGGAAAAGGATCAAGCAAGGTGACAAGAGACATCCACTGACCTTGGGTTCACAGAAAGGAGCGCAGCTGGAAGTGCTGCCTTTTGGATGGAGGCCACTGTGCGCACTTCCAACATGTGTACAGCTGTGTCCATGTGTGTGTGTGTCTGTGTGTCCATGTGTGTGTGTGTGTGTGTCTGTGTGTCTGTGTCTGTGTCCCCCCAAGGATGGGTTCAAGCAGCCAGGGTGGGCTGCTTCACCCAGCCTGCCGAGCCTTCCTCACACTGAACTATGAGCAAAGGTGGCTTGGAAGTGTTTTTTAAACGAATATTTTAAATAGCACTTACTGTGTACCCGCCAAGCACTATTTAAAGCACTTTCTAAATATTTATTATAATTCCATGATGTTGGCATTCCTTCTACAATCTGCCCAACAGTTACCTAGCAACAGCCAGGTAGGCCTGGCTTTCTATAAAAGGGACTGTTTGGCTTCACCCTCTCTCTGCACTTTTTTTTCTCTCTGACCCCCTCTGCCTCTCTCCCTTTCCCCTCCCCTCTCTCTCCACATATTCCTAGCCAGCCTGAGCTTGCTCTCTCTCTCTCTCTCTCTCTCTCTCTCTGTCTCTCTCTCTCTCCTTCTCTGTGCCCTCTCTTTCTCTAGCTCTACTCTCTTCTCAACCCCCCTTCCCGTGCCCCCATAGCAGCCTTATTTATAATAGCCAGAAACTGGAAAGAACCCAGATGTCCCTCAACAGAGGAATGGATACAGAAAATATGATACATTTACACAATGGAGTACTACTCAGCTATTAAAAACAATGAATTTATGAAATTCTTGGGCAAATGGATGTATCTGGAGGATATCATCCTTAGTGAGGTAACCCAATCACAAAAGAAGTCACTTGATATGCACTCATTAATAAGTGGATATTAGCCCAGAAACTTAGAATACAATTTGCAAAACACAAGAAAATCAAGAAGGAGGAAGACCAAAGTGTGGATACTTCATTCCTCCTTAGAATAGGGAACAAAACACCCATGGAAGGAGTTACAGAGACAAAGTTTGGAGCTAAGACAAAAGGATGGACCATCCAGAGACTACCCCACCCAGTGTTCCATCCCATAATCAGCCACCAAACCCAGACACTATTGCATATGCCAGCAAAATTTTGCTGGTAGGACCCTGATATAGCTGTCTCATGTGAGGCTATGCCAGTGCCTGGCAAGTACAGAAATGGATGCTCACAGTCATCTATAAGATGGAACACAGGGCCCCCAATGGAGGAGCTAGAGAAAGTACCCAAGGAGCTAAAGGGAGCTGCAACCCTATAGGTGGAACAACAATATGAACTAAGCAGTACCCCGGAGCTCTTGTCTCTAGCTGCATATGTATCAAAAGATGGCCTAGTCGGCCATCACTGCAAAGAGAGGCCCATTGGACTTGCAAACTTTATATGCCCCAGTACAGGGGAATGCCAGGGCCAAAAAGTGGGAGTGGGTGGGTAGGGGAGTTGGGGGGAGGGTATGGGGGACTTTTGGGATAGCATTGGAAATGTAAATGAGGAAAATACCTAATAAAAATATAAAAAACAAAAAAACCAAAAACAAACAAACAAACAAACAAAAATTTGTGGCTTTACCCAAGCTAACTGTTTTCCATTGACCCTTGTAACCTGCTAGCTTGTTTCTCCCTGCCCAGCAAGAAGAACTGAATAAAAGAATGCAGAGTGCTTTGGTGCATGTCCTCTCCCGAGCAAGTGCTGCCCAGCTGTAGTAAGGTTTTGAACCTCACCATCAGCCGGGTCGTGGAATCTTTCCTTTTCTGCATTTTGTGAGGATTATATCAGGCTGTAACAATACTTTCATGTTTTAAACCTGGACTCTGTCTTTGTTGCATTAAGTACTGGTTCCTTTTAGAGGACAGTAGTATATAGAAGACCAAATGTGGGCTTTGCACAATAGACTGTCAAGCAGAAACAGCTCTCACCTTCAAGGAAAATAAGAGTTTATTCAGGCCCCAAATAAGAGTGATCACGTACAGGGAAAAAAGATGACCCCAAATTCCACACTCCAGTGTGGCAGCAATTTTATGAGGGTATTTTGTTTTGTCTTCTTTGTTTTTTTTATAGTAACTGAACAAAGAAAGCCATAGATCAAGGCACTTTCTAAGTACATTGGAGGAAACATGGTTACAGTAAAGCAGAGAAGTCTCAGCTAGAGGCTGCAGAGGCTCGCTGATGAAATCTTAAGCCTTTTGGCGGGTGAAACTGGCTCTTAAGCTAATATGCTTCAAGAAGTTCATATTTGCTTGTCACAGGAAGTTAAGTCTGACACAGAGATGGGCAAGCAATGTCCATTTACAGGGCTAAAGGTAGCCCATGCTAAATTCTACTCAGACTCTGGAGTTACAACATTCCAACTGCTTATCATGGATCACCCAGTCAGTCAGCCTTCACAAACAGGGCTTTTCAGGAACTGGCTTTCACAGTTCTGGCTCTTGGCCAAGTGTCACTTTTATTTGCTGGAGGGGTAGTAGTGGACATATTATTTATTAAATATTATATGATCCACATAGCTAGGAATGGTCAGTCCTAGAATGTGATGTAGTTGAGACTGCAGAGGAGACCTCTTAGGAGCAGATGTAGTTGAGACTGCATAATGGACCTCCCAGCAGTCTCAGGAGACAGGAATAACTGGGAAAGCCTTTAAGAAAGAAACTGCTGGATCAAAATACAAGGGTTTTTTTTTTAATTTTATTTCTGCAAATTGTAGCATAAGACAACTTATATAGTAATTTAATTAAGGTACAGCAGTACTTAACATATAAAACACCATAAATATTATTATTATTAGAGATAGATGTCTTGTGCATAGTTAAAAAAAAATTAACCAAAATCTTTGAGTATCTCTAGCTAGTGGAAATGGGGCTAACCTTATTTTATTTGTTTAAAATCACAATGATTTTGTCATCCTGATCTGAATTTGACCCTTTAACATTTTTTTTGTGTTCTGTATCTAACATAATAAAAAAAAACACACGATAGCTTGATCTTCTTGTGGGACTCCTAACAGTGGGAGCAGGAACTGTTTCTGGCTCTGTTGCCTGCCTTTGGGACCCTTTTCCCCTACTGGGCTGCCTTGTCTAACCTTAATAAAAGAGGAGATGCCGAGTCTTACTGTTGATATCAAAAGGCCAACCCTTTTCTGAAAAACAGAGGGGTGGTTATATGGGGAGGGTTTGGGAGAAGAGGAGAGAAACTGTAATCAGGATGTAAAATAAGTAAAATCAAAATAAAAGAAATTGACACATGAAAATAATAGGGCTATTATATTTAAAATAATCAAGAGCATTGGCCTAATGGAGTAAAATGAATGGATGAAGAAATCATGTCTTTTAAGCAGCCAAATAGACAATTTAAAAGTTAGGTTAACTATATGTTTCCCCCTATATTTACACTTAGGTTTAGTCTGTGAATTCTTTTTCACTTATATTTGGAGTATTTAAACAAATCTACTACTGTTAAATTTTAGGGGTTTGGTTCAGTTTGATCTTATAATCACATGTGGAGTGGCTAACTATAGCACCAGGAAAAACTGCTTTTTAATATTTAAAGTATCATAGCTTTTATCTATGGCTACTGTCTTGATCTATTTTATCATGCTGGTATAATACCAGATGCAATTTAAAACTGTAAATGTAAAGTCTTATTATAAAAGAAAATAGATAGCAATACTTTTTTTCAATTTTATTTTATGTACTGTACTGGCTTGTTTTATGTCAACTTGGCACAAACTATATCGAAGAGGAGAAATCCTTGATTGAGAAAATATTTCTGTCTTAGTTAGGATTTCTATTGCTGTGAAGAGATACCATGACCAAGGCAACTCTTGTAAAGGCCAACATTTAATAGGGACTGGCATACAGGCTCAGAGTTTCAGTCCATTAGTTTCATGGCAGAAAGCACAGCAGCATCCAGGCAGGCATGGTGCTGAGGAAACTGAGAGTTCTACATCTTCATTCAAGGAAGCTAGGAGAAGACTGTCTTCAGGAAGCTATGAGCAGAGTCTCAAAGTCCACCCTCACAGTGACACATTTCCCCAACAAGGCCACACCTACTCCAAACAAGGCCACACCTGAGCCAAACATATTCAAACCACCATGTTCCACTCCTTGCCCCAATAGGCTTGCTCAAACACATGAATCTATGGGAGCCATTCCTAGGCAGAGGATAATGTAAAATACATTTTGTCCAACTTCAAAAGTCTCATAGTCTATAACACTCTCTACCCCGTTAAAAGTCCAAAGTTTAAAGTCTCTTCTGAGGTTCATGCAACCTCTAAACTGTAATCTCTTAAGAAATCAAAACATGGGGGATGGAGAGATGGCTCAGCAGGTAAGAGCACTGACTGCTCTTCTGAAGGTCCTGAGTTCAAATCCCAGCAACCACATGGTGGCTCACAACCATATGTATAGCTACAATGTACTCATATACATAAAATAAATAAATAAATATTTAAAAAAGAAAGAAATCAAAATATAAAAGCAGATCACATGCCTCCAACATCACGCAGGATATACAATACCATTCCAAAATGTCATGTTGAGGAAATAATGGACCAAAGCAAGATAGAAAGCAAGCTGGGCAAACTCAAACTCCATGTTCTTCATGTCTAATGTCAAAGCACTCTTCAGATATCCAATTCCTTTCATCCTTGTTGACTACTGTTGGCAGATTTGGTATTCAGCAGCAAGAAACTTTGTTCTCTTGGGCTGGTTTCACTACCTGTTGGCTGCTTTACTCAGGAGATATCCCAAAGCTTGGGCATCTTGAACATCTTGGGACCTCCAGGACCAGGGTATTGTTGTGATGGGCCTGACCACATTTTTGTTTGGAGAGATGTGGATTTGGGAATTTTGGATTTGGAAAGTGGTGGAATGCTATAAGTGGGGCTTGATAGGCCATCCTAATAGGAATATGAAAGACATTGGTGTTAAGGGTGATTTGAACTGTAGGGGCCTGGCTCAAGAGGTTTCAGAGGAGAAAAATGTTAGTATGTAGCCTAAAGACTGTTTTTATGATACTTTTGTGAAGAATACGGCTTTTTTTTTTGCTCTTGTCTGAAAAGTCTGCCTAAGGTTATGTTGAAGAAATTCAGATTAATTGCATTGACAAAGGACAGCTCTGAAACGCCTAGCATAGACTTTGTCCTCTGGTTTACTCTCAAAAAGAGTGTTTTGATCAAGCACAGCAAGCTGAAAAAGAAAAAAAAAATACAAAATGTATGGTTCAAGTAATAAAGAGACACCAGGAAGTGAATGAAGCGGAGTCCTGTGATCAAGGAGATAAACAGATTAAGGGAGTGATGATCTCAGGGCAAGATCTCACCCAGCTAAGCTTATTGTTTGATTTGCAGTTGAACAGGAATGGCTTTGGACTTTTTCTCTGGACTGAACTACAATCCAGAAATGGAGGGCACACCTGTGATCCAGATCTTGAGGTTGGAAGACACAGGCTGTTGTGGATTTGGTCTAATGCTGCTTGTATTCTTTTAATCTGGTCCCCAAAATTGCACAAGAATCTACACATAAGAAACTGAGGGAACCCTGTCCCCAGTTGATTTTGATTGGTAAAGCATTGGGATTCCATCTGTGAGCCACCAAATCTGGCATGATAGTGAAATTTTAAAAGACAATATTTAGCTTTAAGATTCATGTTTCAGGTTAGAATAGATAGTGGGTTTCATTATGCCGTATGTTCTGTGGGGTGGACAAAGAATTGTGCATCCTAGAAAGATGCACCCAAAGAAAGCAAAGGAGACTGGACAGTGAAGTAACAGAAGAAGATGCAGGAGACACAAGAGGCAAAGGCCATGGAGATAAAAGAGCAGAAAGAACAAACTTTATTAAGATGGGCAAACAGCTGTCATCAAGGGGCTGGGAGGGTTCCCAGAGGTGGAACCAACTAAGGGCTCTGGCTGGGACTTTCAGTAGGTTCCCTGCTCCCTCATTAGATCTGCTCATTTACCTGACTGCATCTGCTGACCACATTAACCACACACCCACAAAGCCATTTTTTTAATTGCAGGAATATTGCTCCCTGTAGAATTTAAAAAGGCAAATAGTTCCTCTCCATCCCTTCAAAGCACCTCTCTCTATATCTTCACTCTGCAATAGCAGTGTGGCTGTGTAACACTGACTGGACTGTGGTATCTGTCAGGTCCCAAAGACATCCTCTGCACATTGTTCAGTTGTGAGTCTCTGTGTTAATTACTGCAAGAAGAAGCTTCTCTGATGAGAGTTGAGCAAATGGGCATAGCACTATGTTATTGATACCCCTGTAATGCTGTGTTCACTCAGCATAGTAATAGTGGTAGGTTTTCTCTTAAGCCTATGATCTATCCAGTAGCAGATTCTTGATCTCATTAATAGTGTCAGGTGTGGGCTCCATCATGGAGCAAGGCCTTAAATCTAATTTAAAAAAAAAAAATAGTTGGTTACTCCTATTAGTGCCACTACTGCACCAGTGTACTTTTACAGGTCGTTGCTGCTGTAGATTGCAGGTTTTATAGCCTGGTGACATTGATTACTTTTCTCCTCCTGTAGTGTGTCTAGGACCTTCTAACAGTGAAGCTTCTAGTTTGGTGCCAGATCAATTTTTCATGCTCTATGATATACTTAAGTGACATC
The DNA here is from genome assembly GCF_000001635.26 of Mus musculus. Lineage (NCBI taxonomy): Eukaryota > Metazoa > Chordata > Mammalia > Rodentia > Muridae > Mus > Mus musculus. The sequence continues at coordinate 21,348,190 of NC_000079.6, read as the reverse complement.
ATCACTAACAGGGCCTTACCAAGGATAACCAATAGCCTTAACAATTACTTGTGGTGTTTGAGTCAGTCTAGGGACCCCTTTGGTCAACAACTCATTGAGATGTAACCCATCCCTGGCACTGGAGGTGTGAGGGTGGCTTTGATGTAAAAATTTAAGTTGGGTGTGGTGATATACACCTGTAATCCAAGCACTCTAGAAGCTGCAGTATGAGATCACAAATTTTAGGTCAACAGTTCCCTCCTTCAGACAAAACAGATTGATGTTTCACATTATTGTTGGACCTTTCCAATTAAGAATAAAGAAACACTTTTCATATCCCCTTAGTTGAAATGGCCTTCCTCAGAAGTCTCTTCAAAGCTCCTATGACATCTTTGTTCCTCAGAGTATAGATGAATGGATTAGCCATGGGAGTGATGACACAGTAAAACAGAGTCAAGACCTTGATAAGGTCTTGGGAGCCATCCTCTGAGGGTTGCATGTAGATGTAGATCCCTGGTCCATAAAATAAAGACACCACCAGCAGGTGCGATGAGCAAGTGTTGAAAGCCTTGAGCCTCCCTGCCGCAGAAGGCATTCGAAATACAGTTTGAGCAATGTAACTATATGATACAAGTATCATGGAGAGGGGACCCATTATGAAGAATGTGGCCACCACTGCTAAAGTAACCTCATTGACTGTGGTGTCCCCACAAGACATCTTAATAAGCCCAGGCAGCTCACAGAAGAAGTGGTCAAGCATCCGATTCCCACACAGGGGCAACTGTATGGTAAGTGTAGACTGTAGTAGTGAGTTAGCCAGGCCAGTGAGCCAAGCAGCACCAGACAGCTGCAGACAGAGCCTGTGGTCCATAATGACAGAGTACCTCAGAGGCTTGCACACAGCCACATAGCGATCTAAGGCCATGATACCAAGAAGAACACATTCAGTACAGCCTAACCAATGAAACACATAGGCCTGGGCCATGCAGCCTATGTAAGTGATGTTCTTGTTGGGTCCCTGTAAGTTAAACAACATTTGAGGGACAGTCGTAGTGGTAAAACAGAGATCCAAAAATGAAAGGCTGGTAAGGAAGAAATACATGGGACTTTGGAGCTGGGAATCGAGCTGAGAAACCAAAATAATAGCAATGTTTCCCAGCAATGTGAACATGTAGGAGGTCAGGAGGACAAAGAAGAGAGGGAGATCCAGCCATGGGTACTTGGTAAAGCCCATAAGAATGAAATCTTCTGGGAAATCTGCACTGATGCGATTCACTGACATTTCAAAGGAAAGGGGCCTGATAAAATCAAGGAGGAAAAGGATGATTTTAAAAAATTACAACTAGGCAAAAATTATGAAGGTACTAGAAAAAAATACACTTATTTTTTCCTAGGGAAAGAGCTGGTATATGCCATCCATAGAAATCACATCAATGGTGATATAAAACAATAATTCATAGGTAACATTTCAAAAGTCTGGAAAACTCTTCCTGGGGACAAAGTTGTTCTATATAATGCCTGCTTTCCTCTCCTTACTCCCTTTTAAGGAGAAATTTCTCATTGAGGCATCTGAAACACATGAACAAATCAGGATTCAGGCAAAGTGGTAGCTCCTTTCTCCTCACTTCTTAGAGTTAGAACAACTTGTCAGTAGAAAAAAAAAATTTTGAGAAAAGTATATACTTCAGTATTCCAACAGAATGTCATTCCAAAAAGGATGACATTGTAAAAATGTTAAAACTAGTGGCTTTAACTAGTTAAAACCCCTGACTGAGCCAGTGACTGAGAGCATGAGAATTATCAGGAAATGTGAGAGATAAGTAAGAATGTTGGTTTTTATTTTTCCACTGCAAGCTCATGGTATTACATTTTAAAAATCTTGACTATGTGCCTTTAATAAAATGGAAAAGAGCAAAGACTAGAAAGTGTCAATACTTATAAATGAAGCGCACACACGTGTTTGAAGTAATGAAAACACAACAGTTTACCTGCAGGAAAGAATTATTGTAACACCAAAATTTTAGGACAGTGAAACTACTCCATCGCTTCTGTGCTTCCAGCTCTCTGTAATGATGGGCACATGCCAAGGTGAGCTTGTCCAAATGGACAGGATGTACAGTGTTAAAGGTTAATTCCA